>NW_024544889.1:92500-117500 GCF_018167655.1 Microtus oregoni | reverse complement strand
ATTCTCCCTCCTCTTTGTTCATCCACTTATATGTATATGATAGATTATTTGGAGATTATACAAAGTAATATTCTTGCCAAGTTAATATTTTAGTGGGAAATAACCATTCATCCTTACATTGGAATATTTGGGCTGTTGAGACTTAAGGCAGGAAATGTTTTGGGCTCAAAATTTTATATTGGTTAGTTACCCTTAGTATTTGAAGTATTCATCGATGACCAGTATACTGTAGTAATGTCTGTGCACTGACTTAAAGGGGATCTAAAATTCCATGGGAATTAAAAATAGCAAAACCACATGCTGAAATTAGAATTTATATTTAGACCATATATTGTTTGTCACTCACCCTGTAAAATTTTATCTTTAAGGCTGTACATTGTATAGTTCTCATTTTAGAAGCACAAGCAACTCACTGGAAAGTCAGACCTGATTAAATGCAAACACAATTTGAATGAATGTACTGGAGTTGCTATGCAGAATAGGTACAGGACACTCCTTACCAGAAGCACATTGCTTTATTTTAATCACAAACACTGAATTTATTTTGTGGGAGGGACTTTGTAAAATTTTGCAAGGAATTTTGGGATATGTAGTTTAGCATCCAATAGGAAGACCACCTGAAAATGTATGCTGTGCTGGCCACTGTTTCAAGGAAGGCTGCCTAGTGAGTACCAATCCTTTGTACTGTTTGTTGGCCCCCTCCCATTTATCATCACACTTTAATGTAGTATAGCACAAAGTGTGTTTGTTGATAATATTGAAGACTTTGTAGATGATTGATGGAAACTAAGATTTTTCAAAACCTCCTCTAAATTTTAAAGTAATGTTGTTGAACTGTAGGATAGGATTTCTGAGCCTAACATGGATCCTGTGTCGTGGCTTATTTTTGTCTACTTTGTTTCTATAGACATTAACCTTGATGATAACCTTTATATAGATATGTCTCCCATTGGATGCCAAGCAGAGATCATTTTGTGCTTTATAGTCATGGTTTTAAATAGTTGCTATTCTGTACTACAAAGTCATTCATCAAACGTTGAGTGAATACCTACTCTGAGACATTATTTGATGTAGCCATCAGGGGTACAACCAGAAACTACAGTAAGGCACTGTCACTGTCCTCATGGAACTTACACTCCCAGTGTAAGGAGACTGATGATAAATAAATAATTAAATGGCATGGCAAGTGGTCACAAAATACAGTGGAGAAGAATGCAGCTGTCTGAGGAAGAAAGGGACTGATAGTTTATGTAAATGGGGTTAGGGACGTTCTTGGAATAGTAATATTGAGAAGAGACCATAATGTGAGACAGTAACCATAACAGATATATGGGGGAAGAGACCAATGTAAGGACCCCAGAACACAGGAAGTAAGGGCCCAAGATGCAGGGTGTTTGGCTCGTTTAAGAAATCCATGTGGCACAAGATGAGTGAATAATGGGGAAAGTATTGAATAAGTGAGAGAAAAGATGCAGGGTGCTGAGACAGACACTAAGGGCCATATGATCCAGGTTAAGGACTTTGACTTATAATTCTAGGAGAGATGAGGAAAGTAGTTTCTGCTTGACCGAAGGGATAGGGATAGCAGGGATGTTTATGGTAACTTGGTAGGTCCAAGATGCATTTTGAAGTTAAAGCTGGTAGGATTAACTGTTTGACTAATTTTTCTCTTGTATTAACTATGTAGAAGAGTTTGGAGGATACTCCTTGCAGTCTTATGATTTTGAATTTAGGACTTCTGCTATATAGCAAATGTAAGATTCTTCCTGAGTCTCATACATGAATGGTAGTATGTTTTTTTAACAGACTTTTGGAGAACTGTGAATTATGCTTTACTTTCAGCTCATAGTTGAGTCAACAAGGAAAATTTTCTGGAGCAAGGATAACTCCCATAAACTAATACACACCCACCTACCTACATGTACACAGGCAGATCCTGGAATGAGCATTTTCTGGGATGTGTATCTTTTATCAATCTGCAGGTGTGTGTTGAAGGTATGGTAGAAAGTAATTAACAACAGCTATGCTAATTTTTAGTAAATCCTGCATGTAAGTAGTTGCAATACAAGTTAGACTGGTTTGAACTGTAAGATATAAATGCTTTATGAGTTGGAGGTATATATCTTCTGTATGCTTTTTTTAAAAAAAAACCTTTTTTATTCTTGCAAATTTTATTTATTTATTTATTTATTTATTTATTATGCAATATTCTGTCTGTGTGTATGTCTGCAGGCCAGAAGAGGGCACCAGACCCAATTATAGATGGTTGTGAGCCACCATGTGGTTGCCGGGAATTGAACTCAGGACCTTTGGAAGAGCAGGCAATGCTCTTAACCACTGAGCCATCTCTCCAGCCCCCTTCTGTATGCTTCTATACAGAAGCTGCAGCATCTGGTCCCTATTACTTCCCTGTGCAATCTGTTTGACAGGTACTCTTAGTGTTAGGGAGACCAGCCTTTCACGGAAGATGGTATTCCTTCTTACTTTTAAAGAGTAAGTTAGAGTAAGTTAAAATTGACTATTTAGAACAAACTATTTGTGGTTTGATTAGATATCAGACTCTAGTTGAGTGGTCCAAGCGATGCTCTTCTTTTAGGTTAGTCATAGGTTAAAAATTTAAAAAAAAAAAGTCTTTGAAGGCACAGCTTGAAATTAAGAAAATGTTGGGAGCTGAACATGTCAGCACATG
Organism: Microtus oregoni; assembly: GCF_018167655.1. NCBI lineage: Eukaryota > Metazoa > Chordata > Mammalia > Rodentia > Cricetidae > Microtus > Microtus oregoni. Next base: position 114,811 of record NW_024544889.1, on the reverse strand, counting down.
CCTGTAATTCCTGGCACTTGGAGGGTAAAGGCAAGAGGATTGGGAGTTCAAGGCTTTCCATGTCAATATGGAGAGTTGGAGGCTACTTTGAGACCTTGTCTTAAAAGACACCCCACTCCCTGCTGAGATTTAGAAAGGTTACTGGACTTGTCTTAGGCCATTCAGCTAGCTGGTGAGTGGCATGTAGGTTTTCAGTATTTAAGCCCCTTGATCTTCTAATACTAATTTTAATTAGTGCGCTTTCAAATATTAATTGTTGGTGGGGTTAGAATACTGGATTCTGCCTTGCTGTAGATGACTTTGTAGAACTAAGCATAAATATTTCAAGTAAGATAATGGTGCTTTAAAAGTAATTGATTACAGAATTAGTACTAATGAGACATGATGAAATAGAATTAATGTGGTATGACTTCCTAGAAAGTAAGAATGTTGATCCAGATCTTTAAATTTGTGAATGTTGATTGGAGAGCATAACAACTCTGATAATCAGGTTTTACCATCATTTCAGTTCACGATAAAAGAGAATGATAGTGTTCCTTCTAGGTTCTTCAGTTGAAAGCAACTATTGAGACCTTTGAAGAATGTATGAAACAGTAGCATGAAGACCCTAAAAAATAAATAGCAAGATCAGAGATGAAAACCAGGCTTCAAGTACTAGCAAATGAGAAGTGTGTTTATAATTTTCTTGCTGAATGAGGCATAGCCCAGAACCAGATTTGAGCACCAGGTTACAGAGAGGACTCCAGAAGCCAAGAGCAATCCTGTCATGCAGAGACCATCAGTTTTATTCTTCATTCTATCATGCCTCAGTCCCTAAGTGATCTTGTAGTGGCAAACAGAAGCTGGGAAGTGTGTTAGATCTGGAACTCTGAGAGATTGTGTTCCTTCCCCAATCCACTGGTTCTGATTATAGCACACTTACAGAAGTACATGACAGACTTGAGTAATTACAAGCACATCTTTCTGGTGGGGGACTGAATTAAAAGGTATCCAGGAGCTGAGTATGGCACATACCTGTCATCCTAACACTCAAGAGTCTTATGGCAGGAAGATTACAAGTTTTTCTTAGATTTACTTCTTTTTATGAATATGAGTGTTTTGCCTTTGATATATATGTACACCACATGCATGCTTGGTATCTGTATAGATAAGATTAGGGAATTGGATCCCCTGGAACTGAAGAAGGTTGTAAGCTGCCATGTGGGTGCCAAGAACTGAACCCAGGCCTTCTGCAAGAAAAATAAGTGTTCTTAACCACTGAGCCATATCTCCTGCATGGAAAATTACAAGTTTAATGTTAGACTGGACTACATAGTCATACACTGTCAGAAACAAGCAATAACAACAAAAAAGTTAAGTATAAATGAAGAGGAGAGGTTATAGTAGTGGTAATAAGGTGAATCACAGAAAATAAGAAAATGGACTCATAGAATTGCTTATAAACAAACTCCTGAGGAAAAATAGTGCAGTTCTAATTAGCATACCAAAGACTTGAGAACTTAAAGGTCACCACTCAGAACTCCAGTAAACTACTAAGAGAGTGCATACATGCACATGGAACATCCAAAAGCAGTATAAAAGTTCATTTTTTGAGATTATATTTTCTGGTGCTGGAAATTGAATCTAGGGACTTGTTTATGTTAAGCATATAATCTACCACAGAGCTACATCCCCAGTATTGCTCCAAAAGATTTAACAACTGAACTAGCACTGATGCCACAAAGATGTAGAGCTCACAGACCAATGCTAATAAAGTTGGTCTCCTACTAAAATAGATAATACTGGCCTGTGGGTGTAGCTTAGTGGTTTAGTATGTCTTTAGCTTGTGTGAAAGAGAAAGAGGGAGATGTCATTATTTTTATCTGCTGTGTAGTACTCCATTGTGTAAGTATGCCACATTTTCCTTATCCATTCTTCAGTCGAGTGTTATTTAGGTTGTTTCCAGATTCTGGCTATTACAAACAAAGCTGCTATGAACATAGTTGAGCACATGTCCTTGTGGTACAATGCGCATCCTTTGGATATATATACCCGAAAGTGGTATTGCTGGGTCTTGAGGAAGGTTGTTTTCTAATTTTCTGAGAAATCACCATACTGACATCCAAAGGGGCTGTACCAGTTTGCACTCCCACCAGCAATGTAGGAGTGTTCCCTTTACACCACAACCTCTCCAGCATAAGTTGTCATCAGAGTTTTTGATCTTGGCCACTCTTACAGCTATAAGATGGAATCTCAGAGTTGTTTTGATTTGCAGTTCTCTGATGGCTAAGGATGTTGTACATTTTCTTAAGTATCTTTAGCCATTTCAGATTCCTCTGTTGAGAGTTCTCTGTTTAGGTCTGTACTCCATTTTTTATTTGATTATTTGTTCTTTTGATGACTGATTTCCTGAGTCCTTTGTATATTTTGGAGACCAGTCTTCTTTCTGATGTGGGGTTGGTGAAGATCTTTTCCCATTCTGTAGGCTGTCGTTTTGTCTTGTTGACCATGTCCTTTGCTTTACAGAAGCTTTTCAGTTTCAGGAGGTCCCATTTATTAATTGTTTCTCTCAGTGTCTGTGCTACTGGGGTTCTATTTAGGCAGTGGTCTCCTGTGCCAGTGCGTTCAAGTGTACTTCCCATTTTCTCTTCTATGAGGTTCAGTGTGGCTGGCTTTATGTTGAGGTCTTTGATCCGTTTGGACTTGAGTTTTGTGTATGGTGATAGATATGGATATATTTTCATTCTTCTATCTTGAAATTTGCAGGCAAATGGATGGAGCTAGAAAACATCATATTGAGTGAGGTAACCCAGACCCAGAAAGACAAATATCATATGTACTCACTTTTAAGTGTTTTTAGACATAAAGCGAAGAAAGCAGAACTACAGATCACAACCCCAGATAACCTAGACAACAATGAGAACCCTAAGAGAGACATACATGGATCTAATCTACATGGGAAGTAGAAAACAAGATCCCCTGAGTAAATTGGGAGCATGGGGACCATAGGAGAGGATTGAAGGGGAGGGTAAAGGAAGAAAGGGGCGCAGAGAAACATGTATATCTCAACAAAATCAATTTTTAAAAAGAGGGAGATAAAGTAACAGGGAGGAACAAAAATGAAAAAGAATTACCAGAAATTTCCATAAGACAGACTCCAACTATTGCACACATGTTTGAACAAGTAATGATGAACACCTTTGAAATGAATGGAAAATAGAAAGTCTCAGCAAAGTAGATGGCATAAAAATTTCAAATAAATGTATTAGAGTAAAAAGACTCTGCAGATGACTTCAGTGGCAGAATGGAATTGAAAGGAGAATGTCTTTGAACTGGTAGATAAATAAAAATTATCCAATATGGAGGAGAGGGGCAGGAGACTTAATTGAGACCAGGGAGGGAAAAAATAGCAGAAGCTCAGAGACCTGTGAAATAGTAACAAAAGAGTGTCTGAAAATTTCCCTAAGACATGAACTAAACAATTTGAGAAGTTCAATGAGAATTGTATGTATAGTTTAGTAGTAAAGTAACCTAGGAAGTGCAAGACTCTGGATTTAAACCCAAAGAAAGTTGCTCTCAGATATATCATACTCAGTTGTTAAAAATTAAGACCAAACTGTCTTAAGAGCAGCCAGAGAAAAACAACTTACATAGGAAAATTAGTTGAATGATATTTTTCTCATCAGAAGTCACAGAGAGCAGAAAGTTTGGGACAATGTTTTTGAAATACTAAAATAATTGCCAACTCATATTTCTATATCCAAGAAAATTGTATAGAAATATTTCTGTATTATCTAAATATATTTAGGTGAAAGAAATTCTCACATGAGTAAGAGTTGACTACCATAAAGTCTGCTTATGGACAAAAAGGATCTGCTCTGGGAATTGCTAAAGGAAGATTCAGAGTGACGATAAGTAATAAATGAAGGAAACTTGGAATGTAAAAAATGAAAGAACAGCAGCAGAAGTGCTAAGTATACTAAAGTCTCGAATTCAGTGACTTTGTGAAAACACAAGCTGTAGGACTGTCTAATAAGGTTTTCATTGGACAAGCTAATGTATAGACAAGTACAACACAATGGGGGCAGAAAAGGGGGCGTTTCTTTGCTAAGTATATACATCGAAATTTTTAAACTGCAAATATCAGTTATAATGTATAAAGCTAAAAGTGATCTTAAACCCCTATAGAAACAGGAAACAGGAAATGGGGGGGGGAAGGAGCAGAAAGAAATCTCAATCAAATGATAGAGCCAATCCATATATATTTTGATGGTCTCTTTAGATGATCTAAATGTGTATAGACTAGTGAAAATTTTCAGAATACATTTAAAAAGTGATACAACTATTAACTGTTTTCAAAAAGCCCAGTTAAAATATGATACGTGCAGTTTAATAGTAGAAAATGAGAGCCAGACATGGTGTCTTACTCCTATAATGCCAGCTCTTAGGAGGCAGAGACAAGTGGGATCATGAGTTCTAAACTAGCCAAGAAGAAAAGAGGTAAAAATAAAATGCCAAAACTATACTATATAAACATTAATAAAATAGCATATATGCTAATAGCATAAAAATTAGACTTCAGAACAAAGAAAATGACTATGGATAAAGCAGAATATTACTTAATGATGGAAGATCTCATAATTTAAATGTGTTGTTAGGCAACAACACAGCTTCAAAATCCCATAAATGAAAACTGGCAGAACTGAACGAAGAGATAGATAATCCACAATTATACTTGGCAACTGTAACATTCCTTTTATAATGACAAATATTGGGCATAAAATCAGCAAAGATATAAAGGAAGTGACAACCATCTGGGTCTAGTTGATATTTATAGAGTGTCCAACAATGGTACTAGCCTGGTTCTTTTCAAATACACATGGAACATTCGATATGACAGATTATATTTTGAATCATAAAACAAACTAATAAGCTTAAAGAATTGAAGTTACAAATCACGTTCTGAAAAATACATTTATGGGGCAGGGGAAATGGCTCAGCAATTAAGAGAAACCAGGTTTGATTACTAGCACCCACATGGCAGTTCATCCTTGCCTGTAACTCCAAGATCTGACACCCTCACGCAGACATCCATGCAGGCAAAACATCCATGCACATAAAATAAAAATAAATAAATTACTAAAAATAAATTTATTTAGCTATAGTGAAAAAGAACAAAATCAATAAAGTAAAGATAATGAAGCATGACTTATAGAAGGTCTTATTCACCATGGACATACAAAATCAACAAAACAGTAAAATAGTAAGCTTGTATAGGTATTACAATGATTAGAGAACAATTGATATTATTGAATATTTTTATTAGAAAAAATTAGAAAAATCAATAATCTGAGTGTATATCTTGAAAATAGAAAAAGAAAAGCAAAATAAAGCCAAGCAAAAGGAAATTGGTAGAATAAGAAAGGCTAAATCAGTGGAATTGAAAAGGGAATGCAGGGGCTAAAGAGATGGCTCAGTGGTCTTCTTCCAGAAGACCCAGGTTAAATTTCCAGCACCCGTATGGCAGCTCACAACTGTCTGTCACCTCACTTCCTAGGGATCCAATACCCTCACACAGACATGTATGAGAGAAAACACCAATGCACATAAAATAAAAATAAAATTTAAAATGCAGAACATTAGTGCAAGTGAAATTTTGAGTATTTTAAAGGCAACATTGTTCATAATAAAGCAACCATAAAAAAGATAATACAAATGATCAATATCCGCAGCATTAGACTCCATGAACTTTAAGAGAATGTCACATATTTGATGACTTAGGAATAATGGTAATTATTATAACAATATATATAATTGCAATAATTAATATTATATTAATAATATAATAGTTATATTATATTAATATAATAATGAATATTATTAAAATGATAATGATGATAATTATTATTATGAATAATAATGATGATTAAAGGCATGCCTGTGATGCATGCCTTTAATCCCAGCACTCGGGAGGCAGAGGCTCACGGATCTCTGGGATTTTGAGGCTAGTGTGGTCTACAGAACAAGTTCCAGGATAGCCAGAACTACACAGAAATGCTGTCTTGGAAAACCAAAACAAAAAAAGCACATACTTTTGAAACTGTATAGTCTGGTATTACATCTATTTAATGACTTGAAAGAACAAAGCAGAAAGGAAGAAGCATCAATGCACAACTTGACTAGTTAAAATAAAGCTGCCGTAATCAAGGAGGGATAAAATTGGCAAATTGACAAACACCAAGACCAAGGAAGAAAATACGGAGCAAACTCACCCTATCCGGGCACAGTATCTCATCCTTATACTCCTAATCCTCGGGAGAATGAAACTGGAGGATGGCTGTGAGCCTGGCTACCCTCTAACTATGAGGCCCACTTTATCTCTATGAGACCCTTTCTCAAACAAACAAAAAAGACCCACAAAGAAAAGTCAGGTGTGGTGTTGTATACACCTTTAATTCTAGTAATTAAGATGTAGAGGCTGTGAGCTCGAGGGCAGCCTGGTCTTCATAGTGGGTGCTGGGACAGTCAGTACTGCAGAGAGAGACCCTATCTCAAAAAGAAAAAGCCTCTTGCCTCTGTTAAAAGGAGCTTTTAAGCAAACTTGTTCCCTGGCACTTTCCATGGGAAAGGTCATATTTAGCTTTTACCAAGAACCTGCAGATAAACTCAGACTTCAGTTTACAGTTGGTAGGATCTCCCTGTCACAACCTCCATGAAAATTGAAGTTGGTTGTGGTCAGAAACTTGCCATAATATTTTTGTTCCAGTTCCTAACTCATTTTTTTTTTTTTTTTTTTTTTTTTTTTGGTTTTTCAAGACAGGGTTTCTCTGTGGCTTTGGAGCCTGTCCTGGAACTAGCTCTGTAGACCAGGCTGGTCTCGAACTCACAGAGATCCACCTGCCTCTGCCTCCCGAGTGCTGGGATTAAAGGCGTGCGCCACCATCGCCCGGCTCCTAACTCATTTTTTAAAGAAAATCCATGTCTAGCTATTATGTCAATTGACAGTAAAGTTCAGTAGGAAACATTTAGTCTTTATTGCCTAGAGGAGAATTCTTCCTAAGCTAATTTATAAAGGCCTTACAAGAAATAAACAGAAGCATCCAGTAGCCATATCTTGACTGGTGTGCCTGCTACAATTTTGATGTCTTGGTCTTTCTGGATGAAAATGTAGGCAAGAATAACCACATGAATCTCAGTGGCAGTGGTGCTCATAGATTCACTGAGACAAAGTCCAGAAGAACAAAAGCACAACATACACTTGAAACATTTCCTGATGTCTCTTAAGGAGCTCACTGGCAGGGATATACATTTTGCAATTCTAGAGTTTCAGAAAAACTTACCTATATATAGCCTTATTTTTCTTTTCAACAGACTTTGTTGTATCTTTTTACATGAAACCTCTGTGTCAGCAGGGGAGATAACCCAGTCTTTGCAGTATTTGCTTTGACAGCATAAGCCCGCCAGGTCAGTTCCAAGGAACTCCATTTCACAACCTAGGTATGTGACAGACATTTGTAATCCCTGTGCTAGATAGATAGAGATATGTGGCTCCTTGAGACTCACTGGCCAGCCTTATCTATGTGCTGAACTCCAGGTTCATTGAGGAACCTTGCCTAAAAAAGAAAAAAAGGCTGAATGGCACCTAAGGAACTATATCAGAGGTTGTCCTGATTTTACAAGATTGATCTGTGAATTCCTGTCATAGAGGCTTGGTGAACATGTTCTCTTTTCAAAGTTTGGAGATGCCTGTAGGTCTTTGAGATGGTATCAGAGATCACTTTTTTAAAATTAATTAATTAATTTGTTTATTTATTAAAAAATTCTGCTTCGCCGGGCGATGGTGGCGCACGTCTTTAATCCCAGCACTCGGGAGGCAGAGGCAGGCGGATCTCTGTGAGTTCGAGACCAGCCTGGTCTACACAGCTAGTTCCAGGACAGGCTCCAAAGCCACAGAGAAACCCTGTCTCGAAAAACCAAAAAAAAAAAAAAATTCTGCTTCCTCTCATCCCCTCATTTCCCTCCCATTCCCCCACCCCCTCCCCCTCCCTCTCCAGTCCTAAGAGAAGTAAGGGTGCCCTGCCCTGTGGAAAGTCTAAGGCCCTCCCCCCTCCATCCAGGTCTAAGAAGGTGTGTATCCAAACAGACTAGGCTCCCAAAAAGCCAGTACATGCAGTAGAATCAAAACCCGGTGTCATTATCATTGATTTCTCAGTCTACCCTCATTGTCAGCCACATTCAGAGAGTCTGGTTTGATCCCATGCTCCTTCAGTCCCAGTCCAGCTGGCCTTGGTGAGCTTCCATTAGATCAGTCACACTGTGATATAGGTGGGTCTTCTTCTATCTATCTGTTCTTTCATTGGTTAATTAATAAAGAAAACTGCTTGACCTGATAGGGCAGAATTTAGATAGGCAGAGTAGACCGAAGAGAATGCTGGGAAGAAGGCAGTGAAGCAGACGTCTCAGGCAGACACTATAGCTCTTCTCTCCAAGATGGATGCAGGTTAAGATCCTTCCTGATAAGCCACCACCTCGTGGTGCTACACTCATTAATAGAAATGGGTTAGTCAAGATGTGAGAGTTAGCTAGTAAGAGGCTAGAGCTAATGGGCCAAGCAGTGTTTAAAAGAATACAGTTTCCGTGTGATTATTTTGGGTAGAGCTAGCCGGTGGCCGGTAGCTGGGAGGCGGAAAGCTGCCTGCTGCTCCTACTACAACACCGACTCCATGGGTGGATGCACCCCTCGTGGTCCTGACTTCCTTGCTCATGTTCTCCCTCCTCCTGCTCTTCATCTGTGCCTTGGGAGCTCAGGCTAGTGCTCCAATGTGGGTCTCTGTCTCTCAAGTCCAAATGGATTAAAGACCTCAATATTAATCTGAACACACTGAACCTGATAGAAGAGAAAGTAGAAAGTACCCTACAACATATGAGCACAGGAGACCACTTCCTACATACAACCCCAGTAGCACCTACATTAAGGGCAACATTGAATAAATGGGACGTCCTAAAACTGAGAAGCTTCTGTAATGCAAAGGACACTGCCAATTAAGACAAAAAGGCAACCTACTGAATGGGAGAAGATCTTCACCAACCCCGCATCAGACAAATGTCTGATCTCCAAAATATATAAAGAACTCAAGAAACTAGACATTAAACCCAATTAAAAATGGTGTACTGAACTGAACAGAGAATTCTCAACAGAAGAAGGTCAAATGGCCAAAAGACACTTAAGGTCATGTTCAACCTCCTTAGCCATCAGGGAAATGCAAATCAAAACAACTTTGAGATACCATCTTACACCTGTCAGAATGGCTAAAATCAAAACCACCAATGATAGCTTATGCTGGAGAGGATGTGGAGTAAGGGGAACACTCAACCACTAATAGTGGGAGTGCAAACTTGTGCAACCACTTTGGAAATCAGTGTGGTGGTTTCTCAGGAAATTCTGGATCAATCTACCTCAGGATCCAGCAATTCCACTCTTGGGAATATACCCAAGAGATGCCCAATCATACTACAAAAACATTTGTTCAACTATATTCATAGCAGCATTATTTGTAATAGCCAGAAACCTGGAAACAACCTAGGTGCCCCTCAATAGAAGAATGGATAAAGAAGGTGTGGCACATATACACTTTAGAGTTCTACTCAGTGGTAAAAAACAATGACATCTTGAATTTTGCGTGTAAATGGATGGAAATAGAAAACACTTTACTGAGTGAGATAACCCAGACCCAAAAAGAGGAATATGGTATGTGCTCACTCATAAGTGGATTCTAGCCATAAACAAAGGACATTAAGCCAATAGTTTGTGATCCTATAGAAGCTAAATAAGAAAATGAAACCAAAGAAAAACATATAGTTATCCTCCTGGATATTGGAAGTAGACAAGATTGCCAGGCAAAGGTTGGGAGTACTGGGGTGGGGTTGGGGTTGGGGGAAAGGAGAGATGGGGAGAGAGAAGGGAGAAGGGGAGGATGGGGAGAGCTTTGGGGAATGGGATGGTTGAGATGGAGGAAGGGTCTATATGGGAATAGGGAAGAAGATATCTTAACTAAGGGAGCCATTTTAGGGTTGGCAAGAGACTTGGCTCTAGAGGGGTTCCCAGGTCCAGCTAGGTCCGTGGGCAGCAGAGGAGAGGGTGCCTGAACTGACCCTATCCTATAGCCATACTGATGAATATCTTGCATATCACCATAGAACCTTCATCTGGTGATGGATGGAGATAGAGACAGAGATCACTTTTGTGAAGTTACCAAGAGTGGCAGTGCAGCACCTTGATGAAGTATAGCAGTTATCAATACTGAACACTATTAGCAGCTTCTTGAGCACAGGAACAGATATGGTGCTAAGGCTTCTGGATGCAGGGATAAGGCTTAATAGCATAGAGATAGAAGCCTACTTTTCTATATAAGGCAGTGAAGAGCTTGACAAGATGATGCCCCTCCCTAGGTAACAGTGGATACTTCTGTGGTGACAAAGACTTTGAACCTAGACCACTGGCTGAATGTTTCTACTGTTTGTACAGTGGATTGCCATTCAAAACATCATCCTTAAGAGACACCCTAGGGAAAATTCATTTACAGAGCCAATGAGATAGTTTAACAGTAAAGGTGCTTGCTGCCAAGCCTAAAGTTTATGAGCTTTGTCACCAGGATCCGTATCGTTGAAGGAGAGAACCAACTCCTCCAAGTTGTCCTCAGACCTCCATAAAGACTCTCTTTTTGGCAGGGAGAACAGATCTCTTCCAGGAATCTTCATTTGCTTAATCAAGCCTTACTTGATAGAAGAGATCTTCTTGTCTTTGCCTCCATGAACCCCATGGCTGCTCCCTAGTTCCTACCATGGTTACAACTTTAGGCATAGAAGCTGCTATGGCCTCCCAAACTTGAACTCCTAGGTCTTCCAAACTAATTGCTTGCTATACCAGCGTCATCTGACTTGGCATTTTCCTAGGGAAGAAGTAGGATCTTTGATTTTTGATAAAGATGCAATGGACAATTTCATGCAGATAGGCTAGTTCTTTTAATAAGTAATGTTGGAAAATATTATGTTCTTATACAGAAAAATAAGAATACTTTTTTTTAAAGACAGAGTTTAATGCTGAAACCCTTTCTGGCCGCCCTCAAAGTTGTCTTAGACATGAAACTAAAATCAAGGTTCATTAAAGAAAAGAAACTTATCACCTATACTCAAAATTAGAAATCTTGCTTGGCAATGGTGATGCATGTCTTTAATACCAGCACTTTGGAGGCACAGGCAAATGTGTCTCTGAGTTCAAGTACAGCCAGAACTACACAAAGAAACCTTGTCTCAAAAAACAAAAACAAAACAAAGCAAAATTGAAAACCTTGGTCAGCAAAAACTCTGAAGAGGAAACAATTGAGCCACAGATGAGAAAACGTTTATAAATCATATATATTAGATTTATTCTACTCTATTTGTATAACAACCTTGTGGTGGTTTGAATAGGAATGGCCCCCATAGTCTTACGTGTTTGAATGCTTGGCCTATACTATTAGGAGGTGTGGTCTTGTTGGAGAACTGTGTCACTATGGAGGTGAGCTTTGAGATCCAGTATGCTAATGTTATGCCCAGTGTAAGACACAGTGTTGCTTCTGATGTCTGCAGAGCAAGGTGTGGAATTTTCAGCTCTTCTCCATCACCACGTTTGACTGCTTATCACCATGCAAATAATGGGCTAAGCCTCATAAACCATAAGCCAGCCCCAATTAAATGTTTTCTTTTATAAGAGTTAAGAGTTGTTGTGGTCATGGTGTCTTTTCTCAACAATAGAAACCATAACTAAGAGAAACCTCTTCATGGCTGTTTATAACACATGAATTAAAATTGGGAAACAAACATCCTTCTGAAATGGCTTAATGAGTAACTTGGTACTTCCATACCATAAAACATGACTTAGCAGTATAAAAGAACTAACTCACTGATATACATAACAAATTGCATGAATTGCAGAGTCATGACACTGAGTTAAAGAAGCCAGAATCAACCTAAAACTGTATGGCATGTGATTCTTGTTATATGTAGTCTTTTGTGTGTTTTATTTGACTTATTTGTTTGTGAGTGCACACAGCAGTGCATGTATGATGAGTGAGAGTACAATTTGTGGGAATTGATTCTATTTTTCCTCTGTGTGGGATCTGGTGATCCAACTAAGGTTGTCTGGCTTGGTGACCGGTGCCTTTATCTGCTGAGCCATCATGTTTCACTATGTGATCTTGAAAATATAAAAGATAATATTGGTGACCAGAGCAGTGGTTGTCACAGAATAGAAAATAGTATAGAAATAGTAAGTTGGAGTTTTGGGGGATAGTGGGACTGTTTTGTAGGGTTTTTTTGTGGTGATCATTGAGTATTAACAATTATTGAACTGTACCCCCTCTAGTTAGTTCTACAGTGCAATGATTTAAGATTAAAGAAAATTGAGCTTCCTTATGATAAGAAGATGAAATTGAACTTTAAGAATGACTCTTTCTAATAGGAGTTTATATATGGAGGCACAGTAACGTCTGGAATTTTGGATGAGTGTGGGTTTTGTCAGTCATCATGCTTAGGAAGCTCTGCATTCTTGTATGCAGTCTCAGCACCTGTTTTTTTATCATTATCACTACCTTATTTATTAAGATAGGGCATGACTAATACTATAGTTAACAAGGGAGTTTACATCTTAATTTGTTTATATCAGAGTAGCCAGCTTTCTGAAACCCCTTTCAAGCATCCCTTCTCGTTGGTTTAGGGTGATCATTTAAAAACAAACAAACCAAATAAAAAGAGCAGAGTTTCTAAATTTTTGTAATAATAATTGAAAATGTAAATTAGTTTCAATCAAGTTGCTTTTGTTCTCATGGTTGAAAATTACTGGTTGAGGTTATTTTACATTCACAAATCTTAAACAGTGTATCTGAGCAAGGTGAAATAGATTACAGTGGAGTCATATTGGTGGGTGGGACCTCCTATGGCCTTGTAGATGACTGAAGGTTCAAACTGCCGCCAAGAGCTTCTGCTGAAGGCCCTGCCCACCTATGCTAGTTCTAAAGAACAGTATTGCAATGAAGATGTTTTCTCTTTATTTTATTTCATAATGATTGTGATCGTACAGCGTTTCATATTGGGCTTAGCAAATTTGTATCCTAACCATCAGCAATGATGTAGCAATTTACTCTTTCCATATATTAACAAAATTAACAGCCAGGTTTTATACATTTTTATACATTCTTTATACACTGTGTTGAATTTATTTATTCATTTTTAGGTTTTTTTTTTTTTACATTTTGGGTTTTGGTGACAGGGTATCATTTCTGACTCGCTGTTATAATGAGTGATGACATTTAACTCCTGGTCCTCTTGTTCTACCTTCCAAGTGTTGGCATTATAGAAGTAGTTTCTACACCTTATTCCATTCCAAAGTATTTATACTAACATTAAAAGTGAATGACTAAAAAGGGTGGTGGTGGCACCTCCCAGTACCCAGGAGGCAGAGGCAGGTGAATCTCTGTGAGTTTGAGGCCAGCCTGGTTTACAGAGTGATTTCTAGTACAGCCAGGGCTATACAGAGAAACTGTCTTGAAAAAATGTGTGATTGGACACTTGTAAATTTATAATTTAGGGTGCTAAGGCAAGTGGTTCATGAGTTTGAGGCTAGCCTGGTCTGTAAATCAGGAGCCTGTCTCATACACAAAACAAGAGAAAGGGGGGTTATTAAAGCAGCTTTCTCTAGATGAGACTCCAGACGCTATGCCAAGAGGCATCTCTGGAGTATTTTCTACTTTTATCTGTTTTACTTATGATGCTGCTCATTACAGTTCATCTTCAAAAATGGAGAGAGATACTTTAAAAGATAGTTTAGCAGTCCCTAATTTGAACAAGTGACATTCACAAGAAAATCCAGTTTTTCACCAGGTATTTGGACCTCTTGTCCAGCTAAACTTTTACTTTTCTTTTCCTTTGATTTTTCGAGACAGGGTTTCTCTGTGTAACTTTGGAGCCTGTCCTGGAACTAGCTCTTATAGACCAGGCTGGCCTCGAACTCACAGAGATCCACCTGCCTCTGCCTCCCAAGTGCTGGGATTAAAGGCTATTTGACTTTTTTTCCAGCTAAACTTCTTAATGCTGGAAATTGAACACAGACTCTTTGGCACATTAAGCACCTGCTTTATTTACTACTGTGTTCACTCGTAGGCTCTTTAAAACTTTTTTTCTCATTAGCACTTTATTAGATTTGCTAACAACAATATTTTGCCCGCTTTTTTTAATTATCGTCTTAGTAGGTACTGAATGGTTACTATATGCCAGTGCTTTAATATTTTGAGGAAACAAGAACTATTGCTTTTTCGTGCTTATCTGGAAGAAAATGTGCAAAACAGTGAAGTGTCCTAAGGCAGAAAAGGGAAAACAAGGATATGAAGTATGTCTTGGAACAATTGAATGCCACAGTTTATATATCCAAAAGGGTGGTAGTGAGTACTATGCAAGACCTTCAAGTTGGTAAGTGAGTGGGAAAATGTTTTGAGAGAAACTGGTCTCCTAGGGCTCAAATCAAAACTTTTCTGTTGTACTTATCAAGAACTAAGGAACAATTTCAAATAAGGAAAATATAGACGAGACAGGACACTATGTCTTTGTTTTGAAAATAGATTCTTTTCTTATTAATGCATCAAGAGCACAGTTATCCTCCCTTCCCACTTTCCAGCTGCCCCCAACTCCCCTCTCTCCTAGATACACTTCCCCACTGTTTCTCTTCAGAAAAAAGCAGGCATCCAAGAAATAACAACCAGACATGATAAAACAAGATACAATCTGACAAGGCCAAAGCCTTCATATTGAGACTGAACAAGCAACCCCATAGGAGGAAAAAGGTCCCAAGAGCAGGCAAGAGAGTTACAATGTAGCCTACCAAGAAATTCAGTAAGGGCTGGAGAGATGGCTCAGTGGTTAAGAGCATTGCCTGCTCTTCCCGAGGTCCTGAGTTCGAGTCCCGGCAACCACATGGTGGCTCACAACCATCTGTAATGAGGTCTGGTGCCCATTTCTGGCCTGCAGGCATACAGACAGACAGAACATTGTATACATAATAAATAAATAAATATAAAAAAAGATTTATTAAAAAAAAGAAATTCAGTAAGTGGCAGTATAACATAGGTTTAGGGAGTATGAAAGAGTAGTTAGTCCTTGACATTTCTAAATAAACCTCAGGTAGTATGTTAAAGTATCACATGTAAAGCAGAAAAAAATTAACAATGGGCTGAGAAATAAGTCTGTTGAAGCTAGAATTAGGAACTTGAGTATTGTATATGGGAGGGAAGCATCGTTTGGATACCTTATCAAAAGATTTCATTTCGTATATAGTATCCCAGGGGAGGAGATGTAGAGCCTGGGCAGGATTTTTGTTTTTACTTTCTGATTTTTTTCTAATAAAATTTCTTCTGTCTTGATGGCTTTATAAACACAATTAGAGGAAATGAATGCTTTTCTTCCTCTTTAGATGAAAGTGCTTGAGCGAAAACACATTCATCTCTATTCATTTTATTTCAAAGAAAGTCTGTTAGCCATTTTGATTATTTTGTAACTGTTCTCTCTTTGGTGGCTTGGTTTCCTGTTAAATGTAGAAGATAGCCTAGGTGAGCTTTCAGAAAGAAATCTTAGGTATTGTGTACAAACTGACCTAGTTTGTAATTAAAGAAGTGCCTAATATTGTAATTTCTACTATAATCTAAAAATGGCAAAGAACAACTAAGCCAGTTTGCTTTGGCTTGTTTTTTGTCAAAATCCTATATTTCTGGCAAGATAGAAGAATTAACACAATTAATTAATGTTGGTGCCCTTCTTTTGATATTTTAGTTATTTTGGAATATTTTGATATTTGAAAAATATAACCTTTGGTGAATTGTTACTGAAGAGATTTTTGCACAAAACATAATGTAGGAAAATCATGAGACATCTTCCATGATCCTGTTACTAAATTGTGACCCAATTATTTGAGTCTACTGAATGATCTCTTAGTATGAGAATTATTTCATATCTAGTACTATGAGTAGCCAGTTAGGATAGTAAGTTTGTAGCCAAACAGCCCGAGTCATGTTTAGGGATCAACTGTTTATTTCATCGACTGATCTGTGCAGAAAATGATAATAAA
Organism: Microtus oregoni; assembly: GCF_018167655.1. Classification (NCBI taxonomy): domain Eukaryota; kingdom Metazoa; phylum Chordata; class Mammalia; order Rodentia; family Cricetidae; genus Microtus; species Microtus oregoni. Next base: position 98,682 of record NW_024544889.1, on the reverse strand, counting down.
CATAGCCTGACTGGGAGAACTGAATATTAACAAAAATAAAGTTTTACTATTGAATTAGGAGAACACAGAAGGCAGAAATAATATCTTGGTTTATGTCTACTGCTTTTTTCTATTTTATCATGCCAATTGTAAAATATACTGCTGATTTAGTAAAAGTATTTAAGAGAGAAAGGAATGGTTAGTTAGACAAGCAGCTATAAAACATACTTTTGTTCTCGAGCCATTAAAATGTGATGATGATGTCTTAGCATTAAAGCAAAAGGATTGCAAAGTTTAACTCTTAAGTAATTGTTAAGGCAAATTGAGTGCCCACCATTTATGTATTTGACAGTAGACTTGTTCAAAACATTTTATATAAACCTGTGATGTGTCCTCACAACAGTGGGTGTTTTACAGATATATAAACTAAAGCTTACAAGATTAATGACTGATAGACCTAACAGTTCTTAACATGTCTCCAAAATCTACCTCTTTACTTTCTGTTAAGATCTTACTGGCCATCTCACCTAAAATTGAACCGCTATTTTTTAAACATTCCTCCAATATCAGTTTTGAAGTTTATCAATATGTTGTACAGTGTAGAGACATTCACCACAAACTATATTCATAGCTATAATTTCTGTATCAAAGAGCTTATAGACTATATAACTTTATAGAACAATGGCATAGAAAGAGCCCAGAACAAAATAAAACACTGTTGAGATGAATTCAGAGTATGTTGTGGCCAAATTTAAACACCTCTAAAAATAAAAGAAATTTAGTCCACTTACTGTGTTTTATATACTGTTCTAAGTATTTTCCACTTAAACTCTTATAATGTATACACTAATTCTATAAGCTACTCCTGTTATCCCTGTTTTACAGGTGGGGAAATAGAACGCTTTGGTTTAGCTTGACCCTTTAACTTTTTTCTTAAACATTTCATGCCACTGGCATTCTCATTCTCTCTGTGCCAGAGTCTTGAGAACCCTGGGTTTGTGTTTGCACTTGAATTCCTGTCCTTAAATATACTGTAGTACAGTTAACAGAACTGACACAGACTCTGAAGAAACTAAGAGCAAAGAAGTATTATAAGTGTTTTGTCATTACCGTCATGCACCACTCTATGCACCTTCAGAGGCAGAATTTTTAGAGGTACTTTTGAGAATCAATGTAAGCAGAACTTACAAGGTTAAATTGGCAGAATTGAAGATTGAGTCCTCAGTGTGTAATGGTGCACATTGTAAAGCTTTTCTGTTTGGCTTAGTCAGTTTCTCATTGATGTCTCTGCCTCTAGCCCCAAGCCAGTGTCCCCCAATGTAGTCTAATAATTCAACTTGACTGACCTTTGCTAGGCTGTGCTCTGAATATGACATCATGATATCTTTACTGCTTGAAGGAAGGTACCTGGTGCATATGAATAGATGACCTCTGGCAACAAAGCAAGCATTTCAGGTAGAAAACTAGCCACAAAAGAGCCAGTAAATTCGGAGAATGACTAGTATTTGGAAATGGGGCTTAGACACTGAAAACCCGTGTCAGAGTTTGAGTGTGCCACTTACCAGCTAGCTGAATGGCCCAAGACAAGTTCAGTAACCTCTCTGAGTCTCAGCTTTCTTCCTATAAAATAAAGATAACCAGAATAGCTCTTTTACATGTTTAAGACTAAATATAATAACGGAGACTGATCTGGAAACTTTTTTGTCATCCTAAGCTTCGTAAGTCCTTTTTGCATAGTATGACTTAACACAGATAAAACCTTTGGAAAATCTGATTTTAAATTATAAGTATATGTGGACTTTATTTCATTGAAACTAGACCCATATCTTATGCCAAGATATGAGATGTTATTTGGCCATAAAATGCTGTGGCCTTCTTGAGTATAGCTATGAATAGTCATTCTCATTTTGAGTCCGCCAATTTTTATAAAAGATTTTCAAAACTGACTAGAAGTACACTGTTCTTGGGCAGATCTGGGAACATGAATATGTGATTTCACCTTGATGAGCTCTGTAAAACAAGGAAAATAATCCCAGGTACTTTTGTTCTCTCCTAGTTATTATGAGAATTGAATGCATTGTAAAGCATTACATGCTAAAGTTAAAGAAACATGAAGTTTTGATTTAATATTATTAATTTTCAGAGTCATTTATTTAGTTATTGAATGGCCATGTTGATGAAATATAATCAGGAATTTAAAATGAATATGGCTGTCAGGGACTTCTCAGTGTAGTATCATAACCGAATCATACCTAATTCTGTTAGAAGATAAAAGGGTGATGCATGTTATTCAAAAGTTATAAAAGCTGGGTGTATTTATGCATATCTGTATTCCCTGCACTTCAAGAGACTGATGTAGAAGGATTGCAAGCCTGAACTACCTATAACATATTATAAACCTGTCTGGTCTACAAAGCAAGACCATGTCTCAGAGTAACAACAAAATATAATAGAAAGCCAGTGAGAACAAGTAAAACATGAATGAATGGAGATACATTTAACTCTGATTGCAGAAGTTGTACATGTGGATCAGTATAAAATACTTGCCAACCAGTTTTATGAACCCAGGTTCCTGCCTGTCTTCTGATTTTTATGCAGGTAGTGTGGCACATGGATGTATACATATATACCAAAAATAATATGATAAAACAATAAAGAAAATGCATTCACATTGGACTCAGACTTATAATATCTTAAAAAAAAAAGCAAGGTCTCTCTTTATGTATGTAGCCCTGGCTGTCCTGGAACTCACTATGTAGACCAGGATGGCCTTGATCTCATAGAGATCCTTCACCTGCCTCTGCTCCCTGGGTACTGGGATTAATGGTGTGCATCACAATGCCCCCAGCTCAGTTTATATGATCTTAAACTGTTGCCGCCTTGTTCTCTGATGGGCCCCTAGCATCTGTAACAGTGCTTGGAGTGTTCTCAGTCAGTTGAATGAACAATTGGATGATGATAGCCTAATTGATTAGCATCCCAGATCTTGGGTCAACCATGACTTCCTTTTCCCATTGCACCATCTGAAACAAACTTGTTCTGAGATGTTTCCTAACCCAGAATTCACCTTAACTTGTATAGGTAGGTCAAAGCAATTGTTTATATTTTCATCCTAATTCTTATTCCAATGTATTTATAGTAGCTATGTATGTTTATTTTAGTAACTGTTGGTATTCACCACAAGATATTAGAAAACTGAGCAAACATTCTAGATGTTAATTTCGCAAACTTTTTGTGGATGGAAGTTTTTTATGCTAATGAAAAGCAGTCAATTGTGCCAAGAAAGGACTAGAAACTCTTTGCAAATAAGGAAATGGTCAAGTAATAATTTTTTGTCTAGCTTATAGCTGATGAGACATTCTAAAAACCACTTAACCAATGGAATGTTTTTCCAAATAAGAGTTTATATAGAACTCTCATACGTAAGACAGATAAGAAATACTCTTAATAATATAGATGTCTGTATTAACTTTATAGCGTTTATTTTTTGCAATTCCATTAGTGAGCACACCAGTTAATATGTTGGAGTTAGATGTCTTAAATGTTGCTATATTAGATGTGAACATACCAGTTAATATGTTGGAGTTAGATGTCTTAAATGTTGCTATATTAGATGTGAACATACCATTAAATTTTTTTTTTTTTTTTTTTTTTTGGTTTTTCGAGACAGGGTTTCTCTGTGGTTTTGGAGCCTGTCCTGGAACTAGCTCTTGTAGACCAGGCTTTTTTAATGAATATGTATTTTAATAAATAAAATTAATAGCCAAGCATTTGGACAAGCCTCTGTAGTACACAAATGTAATCTAGTTTAGCAGTGCTATAGAGAGCGAGACAAAGGCTCTGTCTGAAGAATCTCATTTTCTCAAGTTTACTTCTTAATATTGTACTGATAAATCTGATCTCAACTGATTACCTCAGTAGTTCTATCTTAAGCACAAGTAAACACTTCTATACCATCTTAAGTTTGTATAGGAATCTAAGGTGATGACTTTCAAATCTTAATTTCTGTCTTTTGTTTCTTCCAACTTGACATTTGTGTTTAAACTTTCCTTGTGTTAACTGGCATGTCTTCATATGTAAGAGAGGACAGATTTTCTTTTGGGTTTTCTGCATAGTCCTGGCTGTCCTGGAATTCACACTTTAGACCAAGCTGACCTCTAACTCAGAGATTCACTTGCCTCTCCTTCCTGAGTGCTGTAATTAAAGGAGTTTGCTACCAATGCCTGGCTTCAGATATTTTTAAATATATGGAGTTAACCTAGAAACCAAGCACTGTAAAAGAAAACCGTTTGAATAGAAGATTGTAAATTCAAGATAAATTTCTAAAGTTGTTCTATATCCCAGTAAAGACAACATGGCCAATATTTGGTTCTTTTGACATCTGCAATAGTGAAGCCAGCCCTGTCTTCAGATAGAAATTGCCATGGGCAGGATGACTTGATAGAAAATGGTGTACATTCTATATAATCTTCTAACAGCAGAATGCGACCAGTGGCACTTCCCTTAAAAAAAATAAATTACCCGAAATTTGCAGCACATTCATATTCAATTTCATCACAGCAGATGCTCATTAGTATGTTGTTATTAATTGGTATTCACTTTAGGTTTTGTTTAAAATGAAGATAATAATTAGGTTTTAATTACTGCATCATTCATGGGGGAGTTGACTGTGGGGAGAGGGAAAGAAATGCCTCTTAAAGCACTGAAATATTTCCTCATGCTTGTTCAGCAACGTGTACTGCCAAAGACTTTGGAAAAAAATCATCTTTACAAAAAATGGGATTCTGAAATGAAGAAATTACTGCATTTTTAAAGCCCATCGTTATCAAGAACTTGCCATAAATTGTCTACTCGATGGACATACTGAATCATGATAATGTGTACCACCATTCTTTCTAATCAAATTACCAAAAAGACTTCTTAGAAAAGGAACTCTCACAAGCGACTGATTAATGAAGTGGTGGCAATGTTTTGTATTAGAACTAATTGAAGTAATCCAAATAAGTTATTTCTGTAGCCTATGGAAATAATTTTTTTTTGCAAAGAAGTACAGTAATGTTGGCAAATCAGTATTTTTTCATCCTCTATTGTTTCCATATTTGCAAAACAACTAAGTTAACATAGATTTTTCAAATAAGATGGAAAGGAAACTAATTTGAGTGGCAAGAAAGCTTGTCTCAACCCTTTTGTAATCAAGCCTAATAATTTATATTGGACTTAAAGATGTGTGGAAATTGAAGAATACTGGAATTCTGAAGGCAAATCTTCAGTAGAATTATATAAATGGCAGTTTTTAATGCTGTCACAAAAAGGGGGCATTTATGTTTAAGCATTTTAAGATTCCTCAGATAAAACTTTCTGGAACACTTAGAATGGGCATGAATTATTGGGTTCTATCATGGGATACAAATCCAGACCTCCCAGAAGTTTATAGCCTAATTCATATATCCAGTAGGTATTGGGTGATTGTTTTATATGTCTTGTTATTTTTAAACTTTCCCAAGTAGCCTGTTAGCCCCATTTTGCACATGAAGAAATTTAGGTGTGAATAAGCATTTTGTTCAAAGCTACCCATGTGATCATCTGTGCCCACCTCACTTAAGTGGTGTAACTGAATTTTTTTTATTTTTTATTTTATCTTATTTTATTTTATTTTTTTTTTTGACACAGAATTTCTCTGTAGCTTTGGACCCTCTCCTGGAACTAGCTCTTGTAGACCAGGCTGGCTCAAACTCACAGAGTTTGCCTCTGCCTCTCAAGTGCTGGGATTAAAGGTGTGTGCCGCCACCACCCTGCTGTGTAACTGAATTTTAAATCATATTTGAGTCCTACAAATTCCTTGATCTGTGGTGATACAAACAGGAAACATCGTAACTGTTGTAGCATTAAGCAAGATGTTAAGGTGAAAACAAGCAAGCAGTACAGGACAGGTTCGAGACTTTTCCTCCCGTGCTCAGTGAAGGCCAGCTGCACACCAGGCCTCAAACCAGGCAACAAGCAAAATAGAGGGGTCTATACCAGACAGCTGGCTTCAGAAACTCACGTCTTAGAAGATGGAAGGGCTGATAGTACAGTGAAGAGTTATGGGTGGATGAACTCTGGGTCAGAGGGAGGGATAGAGTGAGTCATAGGGATGCAGAGAGGCAGCTAAGTCTGTCAAGCAGAAAGTGAGGAAACTCACCATGGAGACATAAACCACTTCC
>NW_024544889.1:20000-87500 GCF_018167655.1 Microtus oregoni | reverse complement strand
GATGTTGTTTGTCAGCGAATATCAATTCAGGGCTTTGTTGGTTGGTATTAGGACTGGAGGCAACCTCAACAGCACATAAAAACCTATAAATATTGCTGGATTTTTTTCACATAAGAATTCTCATGCTGCCTTTGATTTGGTCTGGATGATTTTAATTCTAATCATAAGTGAGTTCACTTTTTCTGTCTACAAGATACTCTAGAAATTATTTTTATTTCTACAACTTCCCTAGTTTATCTGTCCTTGAAAAGAAAACATTTTTACAACTAAATGAGGATCTTGAATGAAATACTATTACTTGTCTTCGAATGTTCAACAACCACTTTGGCTTTCTCCACAGCATGTTTTCTATGAGTTAGTTGATCTTATGTAGACAAAAAAAATCCTTCTGCTCCCTAATAAATAGGCTTGATAACAATTATTAATGGCTAGTATCTACTACATTTACTTGTGTTATCATTAATGTATGTTTTCCTTTTGCCCCCAAAGACTTTCCCTTTAGGGTACTTAAGAATTGGGGAAATTGAACTCTGATTCTCTGAACGCATCTGTTTTTCTTGGGTTTGTTATCTCTTTCTGGGTATGTCAGCTATGAGCACCCACTTCTTCATAATCTCTTTGTTCATTTAGCCACCTTATGTTTTTCATTTGATGCTTTTGAACTCAAAGTATATAAAATTTTATGGAAGATAGTTTTTAAATTCTTTTATGAGAACCTGGATTGATCATTCATGACTATCAGTTTCATAAAGCCCAATCTTTTTTGGAGATATGAAGAAAAATGATGTAGAAAGTCAAGAGTATATATGGCTTGTCACAGAAACAGGAGGGAATACAGTAGCCACTTGGAAGCTCCTTGCTCAGCAGTAAAGGAAAAGTACACTTATAGGCTGTGAGTGTGTGTAAGTGTAAGTGTAAAATGTTTCTTAAGAGAGGGTCTCACCCTGTAGCTCATATTGGCATATTGGCCTAGAAATGCTTTTGTAGCCCAGACTGCCCTGGAGTTTAAAGCAATCCTCCTCCTGCCTTACCTTCCCGAGTGCTGGGATTATAGACTTGAACAACCATGCCCAGCTTAGAAGCTTTATCTTTTAGAAAGTTACCTAACATAGCATCCACCTCACAGCCATCTGTAAGTGTAGTTTTAGGGTATCCAAGTCCTCTTCCAGCATCAGTATACACTGCACACAGAGAAAAAAATTTTACCTTGACCCAGACCTTTAATCCTGGAAGCAGAGGCAGGTCTCTATGTGTTCAAATTCAGCCCTGTCTCTATAGCAAATTCCAGGACAGCCAGAGTTATATAATAAACCCTGTCTCAGAAGAAATGAAAACCCCTGTCCAAAGCACCCTGAATAGGCAGGTGAATTGTTTTGCTTCATATAAAATAGAATTGAATACAAGCTGTAATCCATATGAAGAAAATGTGAAAAAGGAATTTTTTATGCCAAAAAGAACAATAATAAGGAATTTAAAATAATATAACATATATTTATTCTTCTCACTTTGAGTTGAAATTAAATTCTCTTTTAATTTTCTGCTCAAGGGATTCCTTGTAAAAAAATGAATTTTAAACTTGTAGAAACCAGAGGGCAAATATATTTATGTAATTTGGACTGAGGCCAGAACACCAGAAGATGTTGCCACCAGAAAAATGGCAATTGTGACATACAGTTCCATCACTGAGAATGCAATCTAGGCATTGTCAGTCAACAAGTGCCTGGTGACTGGTATGTGAAGTATTTAATAGAGACCCTGTTTTACTTGCAGTTCCTAGCAGTGTTTCCTGCACTAAGATTGTTTTATCATTTCCACTATAAAGGCTATATTTTAAATGTTGTATCTGGGTGGTGGTTTTAATTTTTGTTTGAAGCTCAATGGTTTGACTTGGAAGAAATATGTACAAATTATTTGAAAGAGGTTTATTTTTGCAGTGAAAAGTAACTCTGTCAAAGCTTTTTTTTTTTCTTTTCTTAAACTTCACTTTCAAATGAAAGTTTACAGACCATTAGTCCATAATGTGAATTAACCCCATTTGGTATTTTCCCCTTTCCTTTAAAATGTTAAAGGATTGTTACTCACTTTAGTGAAGTGTTTGCTGCATGCTCACTGTAACTGCATAACCTTTTTAAAAGTCTTATTCCTGTGGGACATTGGCATTATTGTAGTAACTGCTCCAGAATGTACACAGATGGCATAATGGATCCAAAGGATATTTTAGGAGACCATTGTGGCAATACATGAAGTAAAAATCCAATTCCAGGATGGCAGTATAGAATGGTCATGTTTGACTGCCTCATTCCATGGTGCCTTGCCTGAGTAGGGATAAGTGAACAGTTTGGAGAAACCTGAATCAATTCACATTTTTGCCTAGGTGCCTGAATTGTCTGGTTTTAAATGCAATAGGGGAAAAGGTGTCTTTTCTCTGCAGAAAAAATGTCTTTTTTTATGCAGAAATTGTAAATATAACATTTTGTTTAGATTCTATTTATGTGTTGAATGTGAACTCTTATGTCAATGAAAGCAAGATGGGTGAATGATACTCTTTGCCCTGGATGACCTTAGAGTCTGTTGGGGAAAGACACTAAGTGGGATATTATCACCACTAACCTGATCAGTTTGCCTTAAGCAAAGAGGGAACACTAACTGTTTTTTCAGTTCAGGGTTTAGCCTATTTCTAGAAAGAAGTTTTATTATCAGGTACCATTTGTCTTACTGGATGCTTAGCTATTCTTATTTTATGTCAGTATTTTTCATGGGGCGGAATTTTAATTTGCTGGGAGTACAACAGCAAAACAACAGAGACTACATGACTTAAGCAACAGAAAAATACTCCCTCACAGTTCTGGATGATGAAAATCTGAGTCCCAGCATTAGTGGCTCCTGAGGCCTCTCTTTATCTTGCAGGTGGTGGTATTTCTTTGTATGTACTCTGTGCTAAATATCACACACACACACACACACACACACACACACACACACGACAGGTGTAGCTCTTGGTGTCCTGGAATATGCTCTGTACACCAACCAGGCTGGTCTTGAACTCAGAGATCTTGCCTCTGCCTCCTAGTGCTGGGATTAAAGACACATGCCACCATTAGAGCATTGCTCAAACTAGATTAAGGCCCACTATGACTCTCTAATCTTAATTTAATCATTTTAAAGACCCTAGCTCCAAATACAGTCATCATACTTAAATATCAATTTAGGGAGACAACATATCCTGAAGTGCACTTGGTAAGTTGGCACTTGTTTGTCAGAATTGCAACACTAAGATTTTGCATCCTGGGAGCTGGAGGGATGGCTCAATTGACTGCTCTTCCATTTGACTGCTCTTCCAGAGTTCAGTTCCCAGCAACCACATGGTGACTCACAACCACCTGTAATGAGATCTGATGCCCTCTTCTGCTGTATACATTAATAGATAAATCTTTTAAAAAAATATTTTGGATCCTGTTTGAAGAAAGGAATTGGAGTTACAGCATAGATGTTTAATTGATGGTGATTTAATGTCATATGTGTAGCACCTGTAGGAAGTCTGATTTCTCAGTGGGAGTCCTGTTAGGCTGGTTAGACTATCTTCATATTCTTCCCTACCCCCCTTTTTTCTATTTTTTCACAAAGGCTTATGGGCAGCTTCCTGTTCCACAGCCTTCTCAGTTGCACCTGCTATGATAGCTGGGTTCTTGAGCCCTCAACCAGATGACACCCTGCATTCACTTCTTTGAATTTTAGTCTTACTCCTTTTCTTTTTTCTTTATCAGGCCCCTAGTTCACCTGCTTTCTTGGTTTTGGTTTGATTTTTCCTTAAATTTCTCAGGTTGTTTTGTTATTGTTTCTTTCCTTCAGTCCTTTATGTTTGCTGATATTTCTTACAGGTTTTCTTATTTCTTACCTTTTTTTTAGACAAGGTTTCAGAAGTAGCTCACGCTGGCCCCAAAGTCAGTGAGTGTAATCCTTCTAGCTGTTCCTCCCGTATGCTGTTATAGGCCATATCAACAGGATTTGTTTTTGTTAGTGCCACGCAGAACTAGACTTGCTTTCTGTAAGGTACTTTTCTATTTCTCGCCATCCTTTCACAGGTGTAACACGGGACCTCAAAAGAGCCCTGTGAGGAAGCAGCAGGCTAGACTCATTGTATTGAAGAACAAATTAAATTAAAGAAGTGTTTCCATCCTTTGCATTCCCCTGTGACCTTTTTGAGGAGTCTCGAGTGTTTTATTTTGCTTTCTCTTTCACTTAAGTTCGTCGAGACAGAGGACTGCATCTTGTAGCCTAATCACTAAATATTTGATTAAAGAATTTCTGAAGGAAAACAAGGTCACACAAGCAATTTCAAGGATTTTAGTGGAATTATTCCTAGAAAATATTTCTATTCCTGGGGAGTGCTTTATAAGAGAAATAGTAGAACTTGCTGTATTGTTTACCTTGACTCAATTGTCCATAAATTAAAGTTATAAGACTTTCTTGGTTTTTGCATGTTGCTTATATTTGCATGTTGCTTATATCGATTCCACTAGTTTCAAATGATACTGAAGGCAGTGACATGTGTCTGTTATTTGGCTGATAACAAACTTGAACTCAAAAACTATCAGGTCTCTTAACTGGTGAATGGAGTCAAGCTGACCGCTTCTCACACTTCAGGGTCCTGTTCTCTGCTTGCTATCTGCTGAGCAGCTTGCTCATGAAGCAGGCATACTTGTCTTATCCTTGGAAAATGGTCTTCAAAAAAAGACAGTAGTTAGTTCTAAAACATGAAGGGTATTGTAAAGGTACTGCTTTTGTTTTGTTTTTTTTTTTATTTTTTTTCTTCAAGGCAGGGTTTCTCTGTGTAGCTTTGGTGCCTGTCCTGGAACTAGCTCTTGTAGACCAGGCTGGTGTCAAACTCACCTGCCTCTGCCTCCCAGGTGCTGGGATTAAAGGCATGCGCTACCACCACCTGGTAGACCGATAAGAGTTTTACGGAAACTATTTGTAATTTGGAGATTTCTATGCATCTCAAGGCATTCAATGTTAAAAATTTCTATTTCTTTAACTGTTAAAGTCAAAATGCAACAGATATTTGTTATTGCTAGAAGTCCTGAAATAAAAGTAGCAAACAATCCCTTGATCAGTTGACATTCTTAGAATTTACTTTGTTCAATCATTCAGGGCATTAGAAACAAAGCCGTGTCACACAATGTCTGGTCCGTTTATTTTGCTCTTAAAACTCATGAGTTGAGTTGTTTCTCTGAAAACTTAATTTTTATTGTGTAGTTGGATTTTTCTTTTGGCTGCTAGCTCCCAAATAATGGCATAGAGACTCATCATTAATTATGAAAGCTTGGCCTTAGCTTAGGCTTGTCCCACAAGCTCTTGAACTAGGAAATCATGTCAGGCTCCTTGTCCAGAGCTTTTCTTAGCTTTCTCCGGCCCTTTGTTTGGATATTCAAGCCTCCACATTGGATGCCATATATAACAAGTCTTTCTCTGTACCACCAGCTCCCAAATAATGACACACAGACTTCTTGTTAATTATGAAAGCTTGTCCTTTAGCTTAGGCTTGTTTCAACTAACTCTTACAACTTTGACCCTTTTCTGTTAATCTACGTTCTGTCATGTATTGCCCATCCTGCTTCCTCTGTGTTTCCTCATGTCTCTTACATCTGCCTAGATTTTTGCTCCTACTTCCCTTCTCTGTCTAGAAGTCCTACCTATACCTCCTGCCTAGTTATTGGCCATTCAGCTCTTTATTAAATCAATCACAGTGACACATCTTCACACAGTGTAAAGGAATATTCTGAAACATTATTTTATTTATGCATTCATTTCATTATTTCATTTCATTCACATTCATGCAAGAGCACACATGTGACAGTCAAGGGATACCTTGCAGGAGTTGGTTCTCTCTTTCCACCCTGTGAATTCCAGGAATTACACTCAGGTTGTCAGTCTTGGCAACAATTAACTTGCTTGTTGCAGCAGCTCCTTCAGCCAATAGCCCCTGAAATACCAGCCCACTGGGGCGTGGTTTCTCTTCCTTTAAAATGTGGCCACTTCCCTCTGCCAGCGCTCTGGCTTCCGGCTCTGCTTCTGGCGAGTAGTCTCCATTCCTGATTGCGCAGAGGGCTGTTGTCTGGTACGGTGATCTGTAAGTTTTTCCTCCTTAAAATAAATAACCTCTCTAATAATCATAATTCCAAACTGGTGTGGGATTGTTTGTGACTTACGCCTTCACTTGCTTTAACAAAGTAAGTCAGCTTGCCAGCCCCCAAAACTTTTTTTTTAAGAAAACTTTTACTCTGCTTTTCTAGATTTTAATTGGATTTTGTATCAAGTGTTGTGATCATATTCATCTGCCTCCCCCAACTCCTCCCAGATCCACCTCCCTTCCCTAGCTGCCCAACTTTTTGTCCTTTTTTTGTAGCCTGTAAGTCCAGTTTGTGCTTCTCATACATTTGTGGATGTGTGGCCTTCCACTGGAATGTGGTCAACTTGCCAGGGGATACACTTTTAAAACTTAAAAAAAAAAAAAAAACCCTACCTCTCCAGATAGCTATCAGTTGTCAACAGCTCCTTGGTTATAGGTGGCACTTGATGCCCACCCTCCCTTCAAGCTGGAACTTGGTTTGGTTTGAAATTGTACAGTTCCTGTGTATGCTGTCACAATCATATGTACAACTTCTCTGCTCTATCTGAATGATACTATTTCCTTGTAGTCATTTATAGAACACCTCTGGCTCTTTTTTTCTTCAGAAATTTTGTTTATAATAACCAATGCCAGGTAAAATGTACCTGCCACATTCATAGAAAAATAAAAAATCTGACTCAAGCATCAATTTGTTCATAAAATTGCATCTTTTATAATTGTGAAATAGTTTAAGGGAATTTTTATGATAGAAGTTCATAACTTGGCAGTTCACAATATAAGTTTTCTGTTATACTTAGGAAGTTCTTGTAGAAGTATGTAAATAATTTTCAAACTGGGTATCCTAGTTTGCTTTTCTTTCTCTGTGATTAAACACCATAATCCAAAGCAACTTGGGGAGTAAAGAGTTTAATGTCAGCTTTGCCTTCTGGGTCACAATTCATCAGTGAGGGAAGTCAGGGCAGGAACTAAAGACGGGAATCTGGAATATACTTAATGGAGGCATGCTGTGTGGCTCATGCTTAGCCGACCTTTGCTACATTCCAGGCCCACCTGCCTCGGGGTGGTGCTGCCCAAATCAATTATCAATCAAGATAAGCTATTGCAGATATGAGCACAGGCCAGTCTGATAGAAACAATTCTTCAATTGAGGTTCCCCTTCCCTGATGACTCTAGGTTGTTTCAAACTGGTGATAAAAACTAACCAGCCCACCAGTCTAGATGACACTTCCCTAAAATTATAGTTCAAGCACTAAAGCAGGAGGAATGCTACAAGTTCAAAGTCAGCCATATAATCTCCATATTGAGACCCTGTTTCAAAACAATTTTGAAAATAGAAAAGTGAATTATTGCTGCTATTGTTAGATGTTACATAATTTTACTCTTTATCTTGAAATACTTTATTTAATGTTAAAGTAAAGAACAAGTTTTTGCAAGATGGATAAAAAATAAGGAACACTAAAATGTTTTGTGATCATTATCTATGTTTGGATCATTTGTATTTTCTTCTTTATATTTTTAAATTATTGACAATTTCATATATATGTATGTATTTTGATCCTATTTGCCTTCCCATTATTTTCTCTTGTTACCTTCCTGCTAAATTCCTTCTTCTCAACTGAGACCCCCCCCCCTTCTACTTCTTGAGTGTATCACATTCAATTTAATTTGGGTTGCTTGCATCAGCATGGACAGATTATTAGTGGCTACACTGCTGAAGAAAATGTCTTATCCTAACCCCACAACCATTAACTGAGCCCTTCCTCACCCCCAACAGAAGTTGACAGTGCCAATCTTGTGCAGGTAACCACAGCTCTTTGTGGGTACAAAGGCCATGACATGGCATGGCCCTTTTTACTTTTATGCAATTTCCAAGTTACAAACAGCTTTTAAAATAGGAAAAATTAAAAACACTACAATTTCACAAAGACTTTTACTCAGTTTACAGTGGTTATTCTAGCAATTTACAGGGTAGGTTGAAAACAACATATAAATGATTGCAAACCAACTCTTTTTTCTTTGCATTTTCCCAAGTGTGATCAGTATACTAGCAGCATTGGCATCACCTGTGAGCTTGTTAGAAATTCAAACTATCAGGCCTCTCCAGACTTGCTGCATCAGCATCTGCATTTTAACAAGATCCACAGGTAATTCCTAGACATGCTAAGGTTTGAAAAGCACTTATCTGAGACATTCTCCCATCTTAATAACTAAAGCTTACCCCCATTTTACTCATTCATTGATTAAAACCATCCGTATAGTTAAACTCTAAAATGATAAATATGCCAGTTACAGGAGCCCTGCTCAAGTTTTAAAGTAGACTTCCTATCACAGCCTGGTTTTTTAAAATATATTCTGTAATTAAACTAGAAATGTAGTGGCCTAGGAGAGGGGATAAAAGAAAGCATGAGCTCTGTCCACCTTCTTTCTTCCTAACTAGAAAGAACAAGAGAGAAATAATTTGGGATTTTTTTTTTTTTTTGAATTTTTCGAGACAGGGTTTCTCCATAGCTTTTGGTTCCTGTCCTGGAACTAGCTCTTGTAGACCAGGCTGGCCTCGAACTCACAGAGATCCGCCTGCCTCTGCCTCCCAAGTGCTGGGATTAAAGGCATGCGCCACCACCGCCCAGCATAAATTGGGATTTTCAAAATAGCTTTCAACCTCTCCGAATTATAAAAGAGAGAACTGGAATGTAGGTCTACACACACTTCATACAAGGGCCACTCAGTGTGCTCCCAGATTGACGTTTCACCATCACTGTTGTGGACCTTGTTGCAACATTGATTTAGCACATTTGTAAAGATTTCAAGTAGGTTTTTTTTTTTATGGAAACTAAGTTTTTTTTAATTTTACTACTAAAAGGTTTTACTTTTCTTATAGCAGTTGATTTTTATGTGCTGTTTTCTGCTCACTACAGCAATGACAAAACATGGATCCCTGTCACACTGCTTTGTTACTCTGGGTACTGCCTGTTTTGTTTTTAACTAGCACAGTGTAGCAGAAGAGAAAGTACATTTTCCAGGAAATTGTCACTTTAATTGCTTTGCCCTTAACTAGAAGTGTCTTGGTTCTGTACATTTTCTGTCATCCTTTTTAGTATAACTAAGGTAGTATGTGAAAGTTGCCATACATTTGGGCAGCAAACTTCCAGATTCTAATTGTGTGTCTTTTCTTTCAACCCATTTCTGTAAATATGCACTCAGCCTTTGCATTTTTATGTACTCAGGCACCCAGAGGCATGCTATGATGACAGACATGTGACTCGTTTTATAAAATTGTTTCCTATTACTGTCTTTTCAATGAACAGGCTCCTTTTCCTTTTTGTAGTGACAGGCATAGCAGCACAAACAAGGGCACCAGTGTTGCAGTGTCTGGGTGATAAAGTAGTGGTTGGTGGCCTTCATTTGCAAAACATACTGTAATGTTTTTGAGTGGTAAGAGTGAAAGGGACCTGGCAAGATTTTCCTTCATGTACTTTTAAGAAATACACTTCTATCACGAATGAGAGAAAAAATACTAAACAGTTTTCAAGCAGTTAGGTTATAATGTAAGCTAATCACTCTATTTTGAAGAAAAGTATTTTTAAACAGTTGAGCTGGTGAATTTACTTCTGAAATGTATTGTGCTTACACAGTAGATGGTTTTATTTCCATGATGTTTTTTACTACATAATTATACATCTTAATTACGTAATTACTATCATAATTATTATGTAATTGCATGTACTTCCACTAATTACAAAATCAGGAAGTGTAATTATCTAGTAAAAACTTTATGAAATTTCATGCACTAAAAATTACTTAAAAGGCTATTCCAATGGTCTAATGGAAGGCTTTCCACGCTTGGTCTTACTCGTGGCTTTTGGACTTGAACTCATAGCCTAGCACAAGGACAACCATAGACTATTAAGTATTTGCAGTATTGGTCCCTTTGAGTTAACATTGAGGTGCCTTTTCACTTCCTTGTGATTTTGGAGTTGTTGTATAAATATCTATGTTTACGATAGTGTCATAAAAACTCGATATAAAGAGATATTCTTAGAAAAATAGCTAGTATAATAATAATCGGAGTATTTAGGTCACAGAATTGTCAGGCCATCTTTAATAAGAGTACTTATTTAGCTACCTCTGCCTTTAAAAAAATAATAGTAATAGCCAGTATTTTGCTTCTTTAGTTTAGAGAGAATTTTATTCAGTTTATATTTATGTTTTCTGAGATTTGAGGAAACATCAAAAGAGCATATTCTTTTCTACTACCTGATGTCAAGCAGCTTCTGAGACATAAACATAAATGCACAAACATGTAACATCAGACCCTAAATAAAGACAGAAGGTTTAATTCAATAAAGCTATGATGCCTTTACCATTCAAAACGACATACAAATTGCACAGTGAAACAATAGTCATGACAGCAAATTAGATATGACATCTAAATTACACTATAGAGAGAAATCCCTGAACCATTTTGGTCTGTAGGAGTCTATTTTAGCCCAGGTTTAAAACCCATCCTAGAGACTGCTTTATTGTCTAAGTGGGGTAGTGTTGTAGAAGAGTAATTGGAGGTTGGTTGAATTAATTGCACATTAATTAGGAGGAAAAGGTTTATAATACTCATGGTAGAGAAGAGAGTAAGTCCTTTAAGTATCATGATAGCGTGCACTATAAAGTTTCAGGACTACATATTAATTGCCTCTTGGCTTTTGGGTGAAAATGGGCATAGGAATGAATATTAAGTGATTAATATTTTTGCTACATACATAATGTGTTATCTAAATAAAGTATTATGGAGTTAGATGTTGTTACATGAAATTTTCTTTCACCAGATTAATGCTTTTCCACTAAGTGTAATGAACAACTACTGAAAAATCTATCACAGTTAATTCTTTCAGCAGAGCAGCCTAATAGTCAAGGTTCATCTCTGCATTCTTAGAGACAGCTGACATTACGTTTTTCTCTTAGAGCTTTCAAAAGATGAGATTTTTTTGTAGTTTTATCATTTATTGACTTTGTGCCTTTTTTGGTTTTTTGGGACAGGGTCTGTCCTAGGACTAACTCTGTAGACCAGAATGGCCTCTAACTGTCTGAGATCTGCCTGCTTCTGCCTCCCAATTGCTGAAATTAATGGCATGCACCACCACACCCAGCTTACTTGGTGACTTTTCATATCAATTAAAATTTCTAATGGATATGACTTTTTCTTTTGTTTCTCAAGACAGGGTTTGATTTTTCTGTTTAATCCCTGCTGTCCTGGAACTTGTTCTGCAGACCAGGCTGGCCTCAAACTCATAGAGATCCACCTGCCTCTGCCTCCTGAGTGCTGCCGTATGACTTTTAAAATTAACGATAGTCTTTGAGCAAATTAGAAGCTTTATAGTCATTCAGAAATGTTTTATGTTCTCAGCAATAATTGCTATTTATATAATTTTAATCTGACTCTCAAATTTGTCTCTGCATTAGATAAGAATTATTTTTTGATAAGAATTATTAAGTGGCATAGTCTTTCCTTCACTTAGCCCAGAATATAATTTGTCTTCACTGTCTTGATAACATTTTTCCTTATCATGTTTTTATAAGTAGGTTATGTTCGCTCTGTAAGACAGCATTGCTTCTCACATAGCCTCTTAATTTTTGTTTGTTTTAGTGGTTGGTATTTTCTTTCCTTTCCTTTGTTTAAGCCAAGTGTTTATGTGGTCCAGAACAGCCTTTAGTGGTTTAAAAGTTAAGTATTTTCTTAGTTCCCATTGTAACACATATTTCAAAACTGACATAATATTTATACTGACTATTTAATTTTGCTTTCCTTTCTTTTCTTACAAACTGACATTTTTTCGTTATTTTACATAATTCCTTAAATTATTCATAATTATAAAATGGAATCAGGCAAAACTTTTGAAGACTAATCATGAATGGCCTGTTATCTCTAGTTTCCCTGTTACCACAAGCCCACTATGCTAATGTAAACTTTAGCATAGTTGGGCATCATTTAATATTTCTACATGTACTATTATGCCTTCATATACAGAGAAAAGTCATCATTAGTTTGACTCATCTTAAAGTACTTCTTTCTGTGGTTTTTGTGAATTTATTCTGATTCATCTGCATTGCCTTACACCCAACCATAATGGTAACTAGAAAGGATTAATTGAGTTACTGTTAATTGTATTCTCCCAGGTCTAGGCCATGGGAACCTTGATGCCTTTCTTTGAAGCTTAAGACTAAACCAACTATGTTCCAAAAATGATGGGGTTGCTAATTTGAGACATTGACGATATACTTTTGTTTTAAAAAATGGTGCTAAAACCAAACTCATAACTAAGATCACAAATCCAGGTCTTCATATAAGTCTGTTTTTCTATTCCGCGTGCCCTGAACTTTGACCTAATTTTCACTCAGTGAAAATGTTTATTCTCTCTCTGCCCTATGTGGTATATAAAATACATAGGTATAAACAAGGCCTGGTTCCTGCTTCTAGAGGTAAATCTGTTTCTGATCACTTGCTTATTCATGCATTTACTCTCTACATGCTGACTTTTTATGGGAGTTGGTGATGGTATTTGCTTTACTTGATGCAAGGGTTGGAATCCAGGGTCTTGGTGCAGGTTTTTTACCATTGAGCTATCTCTCCAGACCTTTATTTAGACTTTATTGTTCATGGAGAACATTTACATATGTTGCCATGTGGGTAATTGACATTTTTCAGCTAAGAAAAACACCTCAAAGAGACAAGATGACCCCCCCCCCAAGTTAGCGAGGCTTGAGAGTCTAAAAGTTTCAGATTCTTCATGCTTTGCCATAGCTTCATTGCTCCGAATTAGAAGGGAAACTTCAACCTGAAGGCCCAATGTTTCTGATAGGAGACAGTAATCCTAAAGTGCTTCAGTATCTAAACCTTGGGAGAGGTTTCCAGATAGAGATGGAATCTGAGTTGCGCCCCTTGAAATAGGTGAAGATTTAATAAGCAAAGATGTAGTCACTTACTTTGAAACTAAGTTTTATGTTTTTCATTATTTATCTAGCTCTTAAAAATCAAAGAACCACGTGTGACAAATGTTTAATGATTTTAATGTATCTCTCAATTGAAGTTTAGCCTAAAAGTCCTTATTAAAGGAGTTGATCTATATGCAGCTTTAAACCCAGGACTGGAAGGGCAGTCTCTTTTTACTCCCCATTGTAACCATTGGTAATACTTTGAAAGAAATTGATCAATCCTTCAGGATATATCTGTCAGAAGTATATCAAAATGTTTTCCTATCTTAAATAATTTAACTCAGAATATAATAATGTAAGTATTTTGACATGAAAATGTTACATAATGTGATATATCCACTTATCTTAAAACAGATGTCTTTTAAAGAAAGAAGTATGGTAAGACAGAACATCAAATAGTAATTCAGAGGGATATATGGCCACTTGTGATAAATGCCTGTAACGTGCACACTATGCAAAGATGGCAAGTGCCAGACCTGCCTGGACTTCATAGGGAGATGCTGTGTGTTTTATAATAAAAAAAAGCAGTGAATGACAGAGTGTTCTAGTTTGATTTAAAAGCAAAGTAAAATCCCATTGGCATTATGACTATAGACTATAAATGTTTTATTTTAAAGCATAGTTGATGGAAATAGCATGATGAAAGCATAAACATAACAAAAAAACTGTTTCTAAAATTAATATTTACTGCTGAAATAATTCCTGTATTTTACTGGTGTTTTATATATTGTCTTGCCAAATGAAGTCAGTGCTGAAAAGTCAATGAAAATTAAAAATAAAAGAGAGGGTCAGAGCCTGAGTCTATATTCATGAACTTATTCACAGTTAGTGAAGGCTTTATCACTTTCAACAAATGTGCCACAGTACATTTATTAGTATGCTACAAAGAAATTTTTGAAATAATTAAGACTAAACTACACTTGTCAAAATAAATGAATGAAATACAATTTTGAATCATCTTTCTTCACTTATTGCTTATTTGCATAATTCACTAACTTACACAGGAATCTTTCAGTCATTGGTGTGAATTAGCAAGGTTCTGCTGTTCCTTGTTGTACGGGCAGGAATTATGCTGCCATATAATTAGCTATTCCAGACATGGACTAACGGGAAATACCAAAGGGCACAGCACAATCTAAAGAGACAAGGCAGGGAATCTAAAGACAAGAGACAATCAAAGACACCCAGCAAATTCAAGCTGGTAGACTACAGGGAATTCTGAATGAAGCCTCTTAATTTATTTTGAGATTAAGAAATCAGTAGTATGAGAGAAATCTCAACAAGATTAGCTGACTAAGCATAATTTAAAAAATATCTCTATGGTGCTTGGTACGCCAGGTTAACCACTCCTATTTGTTAGTCAGCTCAACAAATAGCCTACAAAGCTTTTCATGGGTGAATAGTGGCTTTCCATTGAGGTTTTCATTCTTTGATGAGGATGTTTATACCACTAAGATCTGTAGGTGCAAACTGCTTTCCCTATATGTGTGGGGTCACTCCTTTTACAGCCCACTTGCCCATCTCTTTTATAGAGGTTTTGTTATTTTGTGCTGCTCTCAAAGGAATGGTGAGAATTATGCCTCTACTACCACCACTTAACTTAGCATCTACGTCTTATCTCTCCAGCTCTGTGAAACTTGTGTGTGCTGGTCATTAGGAACAAAACAAGCTGTTGGCAGCAGCCTTTCCCCCTGAATTGGAATTTTCCCCCTTTATTCAACTTGAAATATCATCTCTTTAGATTTGCCTTTCTTGCCTTATTCTGAGGAAATATCTTTTTTGTTGCAATAGCATGTCACTGTAAGTTGATTGAGCATGTGGGAGATTGTTGGAAGTATTGTCCTC
This sequence comes from Microtus oregoni, assembly GCF_018167655.1. Taxonomy (NCBI): domain Eukaryota; kingdom Metazoa; phylum Chordata; class Mammalia; order Rodentia; family Cricetidae; genus Microtus; species Microtus oregoni. Next base: position 72,541 of record NW_024544889.1, on the reverse strand, counting down.
AAGATGTTATTTTTAGTTTGGTTCCAAAACGGTATAGTAGAATCTTACCGGAACAATTGTAGGGTTAGTTAAGAAAGCCTAACTCCCATCCCATTAGTGAAGTATAGGGGCAGTTAACACTTGTTTTTTTGCCTTGGCTATACAGACCCTCAAAGGTTGTGTTCAGGAATTGTAAGAAGCAGCTTTGGGTGCAAAGTATGGATGCTCTGTTAGTCCCCTTCCTTTCTCCCTCCAATATTTGTTGAGTATCATAAAAACTGATCTGGCCTTCTTGGAGACAGTATAGGGTCATTGTATTCTGGCACCAACTCCTAGCCTGTGTTTTCACTTTCTACCCTTTCCTGCACAGGAAACCTTAGGATATGTGAGTAAATGTCTGTGCTATCTCACCTATAAAACAGTAATGTGAATAGCACATGCCTCAGGAGTCCATATTAATCAGATTAATATGAACCTGGAAAATCTTCACAATATTTAATATTAAAGGGGACAATATTCAAAATGCTAAGAACAGTGCCTGGCACATGCTAAGTTACCGTAAATGTCAGTTTATTTTATTATGTATAAGTAATAATGATTGCCCCAAACCACCATTATAGTATATATTATTGTCCTTATTGTAATTTATTGGATTCTACAGCCTGTTGTTGGCCATATTGTTTCCAGATTATTATCACCAGCACCTAATACAACATTAAGTACAGGAGAAAATATTCCACTCATTTATCAACTAGTTGCAGGATGAAAGAGGCGAAGTCCCTACTGTCAAGGAGCTTTAAATCTAGCTTGATGATTCATTTTCATATTAATTCAAAAGGCATTCAAAATCATCTGTACAGTGTTTAAAAATAAATTTATTTCTCCATTGCCTGTGCTTAATGGATGAAGTTGAAATCTAAATAATCCACAAGCATTTCGGTTTTCTCTGCATGTGTCATCTTGGCATGTTTTGCAGTAGTCTAAACTTTTGGTTATCTTTCTAGGAAGAGTAAAAAAAAAAATAGTGGTAATTATGTAGAGAAAGTCAGCCAAACCAAGTTCTAAATTGTATAATGTACAAGAGAATACTTCTTAACTAGGATTTGCACTTTTAGAATTGTCTGGGTCCCAGACAGTTGTGTATTTAGAATGTTCCACAGGTGATTTCGATGTACAATCAATATTGAGAATCTCTGAGTTAGTGAAACTCTTCAAACTTTAATATTGCTTCTTGTCAAATATGCATTAAGTCTGACTTTGATATAATGAAGACTAGGTGGCATCTAGATTACAATTTAAATAGACAGTAGAAAGGAAAATGAAGTCAAACACAAGAATTACTTTCTAGATAAAGAGAGCATTTTGATGCTATATAAGCTAATATTGGATCATATGTAAAGTGAAGGAAAAAGTAAGCAAAAAGAAAGAACTGTTTTCTGGTAATGAGCAAACTGACAATGAAATAAATGCATTTCAACAAAATTGGCTATAAAATACATGTTATTTTCCCCCATTAGCTTACATCATAAAAGGAGGAAAGGGCTTTCAGGGAGCATGGGAGGTCCTTGAAAAGACTTGGGTAGCTAACTTGGGAAGGGAAAGGCTAATACAGATGTCACAGGAGCCTACACAGTCTGAATTTCTTGAGCTTTTCCTCTTCCTTGAGGTTCAGCTGCTTGTAACCTCAGGGATTTGGTGGGGAGTGGCCTTTTGCAGGTTTAATAATGTTGCTTATTCCCCCAAGTGGCCTGAAATAGGATGGTAGTAGGAGAGGCTTTAGAAGGGTTCCCGGGTACCATGATCATGTCTTGGGCTTAGCTAGGTGTCCAAATAGAAAAACAACCTGTCTGACCTTGCCAGTTTTGTAATCCAGGAGCTAAAAAATGGTTGCAGACCTTCCTCTCCCCTACTCCCTCATGACTCGGATTGTACCTCCTTGATACCTGCCAAGTTAGACCATTCACCAGTCCCCCAGTAGGCTTTGGCTTCCATGGTTTCCCTGACTGGGTTGCCAGCCTCAATCCAATCACCACTTGTTGGCCCTTTAGTCATACTCAAAGGCAGTGTTTCTAAAGTGGTCGTGGCCATTATGGAGGTTGAGTGACCATTTCACAGAGGTCACGTATCAGATATTCATATTTATAATATCAATAAACTTGTAGTTTTGAAGTAGCAACTTTTATCCTCCCTTTCCCATGCTACCCTTAGCATAAATTGTTTTTATGTCTATGTACACAAACATTTATTGAACATTTAGATGACACCATCTCTTCTGCATTGATTAGCCCATTTAATTTGCATACTTTCTGATTATTCTTACCAGAATTGGTCTGTTATCTTGCATTGCTGGATTATATAAATTCTAGCTTAGAAATTTTTGTGTCCAAACTTTAAGGTTCTGTGGATCATTCTGATCCACGGCAATGTTAGTGGGATCAATTTGAAGTCTAAAAAGCTTACTTCAAAAAAAGTCCTCCAGAATCTGTATAAATACAATATAGCAGCTGGCCGTTTTGCTGTTAGGCTTTTCTAGTGGATCCCAATTCTAGTACTTTAATGACCTACCTGTCTTTGAATTTCTCATAGCACTCCAAATTTGTGATTTTTGGTTGGCTAGCCTTTATTACATGTTCAGATTGTCTAGAGACTAAATCCTGATAGATCTGCAGGAGGGTTGACCTCTTATTCTCCCTTTCCCATGTGACCCTTAACAAAGCAATACACAGGCACATATCCAGATGACATTGTAGGCTTGTAAACAGCAGTATAAAGTAGGCTAGAGCTGGGGAAAAAATACTGGGTTCACTAGATACCTGGAGATACCTATGCTTTGAGTATAACCTGCAAGACATACTCAAACAGAATAATCTTTTCACAGTATAATGGCAGGAGACTGAACAAGTTAGAAAATCTATTCCTAGTTTGCTGCTGACTCACTTTGTGGCATGAACAAACCATTATTACTCTTTGATTTAGTTGTCTTATTTGTTCAAAAGAGGAAAAATAATGTGTTTTAAAAGCACTCTGAAATTCTTCTAGAAGGAGGTCTATAAGTGCAAAGCACTATTGTTGTTGTTATTATTATTATTAGTGTGCTGGTATGATTTCATTTTTTTTCATAAGGGTCACAGATGTTTCACTACTTCTCATTGATGAATTATAAAACACATCCATCTTGTTCTGTTTCATAACAGTGATAACAGTTTAGCACATCTTTCTTAACCCCAATGGGAACATTATGTCCAAAGTAGATCTTATTAATAAAATATTATTACTAAATTAAATTCTGTATTACTTTCTGTTTTTTCCCTTTAAAAATGTAGTTAGCAACAACTACTAAATAAGACCTTTAATTACTGCCAATCTTCTCTTGAAAGTAACAGTGTCTTGAGTAGTTGGAACTGTAAGTGGCATTCAGTACACAGTGGGGTTGTAATGCGAATATGAAGTGTACCAAGTTAGTGATAAATAAGCACAATAAACCATGTATTTGTATGAGAAATAATATTTGAATTATCAGCTGAATAAAAAGGCCACAAATGCTGGTTCCTTAGGGTGGGCACATGATAAAAATAAAATACAGTTAAGTACACTTGGAACAAAATAATTGTGTATGCTTCCATATACGGTATAGAAACCTTTTAAATTTAATGGGCTTTTGAGTATACAGAATTTGAATTATGGAGAGAATTAAAAAGATTTGCTTTGCTTTCTGACAGCTTTTCCAATTTAAAAAACATTTCTTAACTCATTCATCCGTGGAGACTTGGCTTTTATATAAAATAGTATGTTCTCTTCCAGGTTTCCAGTTATTTTCCAATGGAGTAACAAGGAGAAAAATTACTTTAAGTTTTGTTTTGTTTTGAGACAGGATCCCCCTATGTAACCCTGGTTGGCCTAGAATTCACTATGTAGAATTTATGGCAGTCCTTCTGTCTGTGCCTTCCTTTTACTGGGGTTACAAAAGTACACTCTGCTTAAAGATTTTAATTACAGTAAAACTTGCACTTAAAAGTCATACAACAATTTGTTTTTTCTTAATTTTTCCATTGTAGATGTTAATATTTTACTAAACACTGTGAACTTCATTTCCATTCCCTCATTATGTTGTTGTTTTTTTATATATATTTATTTATTTATTATGTATACAATATTCTGTGTGTGTGTGTCCGCAGGCCAGAAGAGGGCACTAAATCTCATTACAGATGGTTGTGAGCCACCATGTGGTTGCTGGGAATTGAACTCATGACCTTTGGAAGAGCAGGCAATGCTCTTAACCAGTGAGCCATCTCTCCAGCCCTCCCTCATTATGTTTAATGAGGAATTATGTGCCGTTATCTTTAAGAGTATTTGAGGCTGGGCTGCTGGTGGTGGTGCACACCTTTAATTCCAGCACTTGGGAGGCAGAGACAGGCAGATCTCTGTGATTTTCAGGACAGCTGGAACCAGGACACAGAAGTCCCGTCTCAAAAAAAAATATTCAAAAAAAATATATCTGAGGTCAAAGGGCCCTTAGAGAAGAAAGTATAATTACCATCAGGTCTTTGAAACCACAGGTCACACACTTAGTAGCAGGTACAGCCACCTATAATAGTATAAGTGTGTTTAGTAGAAAATTTAAAAGTTTTAAATTAGAAAATAGGATTTTTTAAATGGTTAATTTCTCTAAAAAGCCAAGTTTCTAGCCAGAGAGACAGCTCATCAGGTGGAATCACTTGCGTGCAGGCCTGACAACCTGAGTTTGATCCCTAGCTCTCACGAAGTGACAGGAGGGAACCGACTTGGAGGAACTGTCCTATAACCTTTACACTGGCATTCATAACAACCCCCTACACAAACTCTCTCTCTCTAATGAAGGAATGAACGAACAAATAACATTTTTTAATACCAGGTTTCTTCCTTTCAAAATACAGTGTCTGACCAAACTAGGCCAGTACTCCTGAATGACTACAGTTGGCAGGAACTGAATAGTAACTAAACAGTTAATACAGAATGCAGGGTTTTCAGTTTGTTATAGCTCCCACCAAAGCCCACTTCACTCATTTCTGTTATTAATGTGTTTAAAAATATCAGCAAGTGTGCTTTTTGGCTGAAAAGAAAGAAAAAAAAAGAAGTCATAAAATTGGATTTGAAATAGAGAAAAAAAGTCAATCTAGTATTAAAATTGCAGCAAGTTGTATGAGTCGTAAAGTTCTTTATTAAGTGTATGTTATTGCACCTTAAAAACCAAATCATAGAATGATAACAGTAGGTAAACCTTTTATAGCATTGTATAGTCTTCAGCGAAATCAAACCTGTCCTTCGTTATCTTATCCATACAGCACTGGTGAAGCTCATTCATTCATCAAAATAAGCGATGTGTCCAGATGTGCAACTACTAAACATTGGTCCATGGGTGTGACTTATCTTTATTCTATTTGCTGAGAGCAGCACAATCCAATCACATTTTCTATGATGATAAAGTTATTCTGTATCCATGCTGTCCAGCGCTGTAACCTCTAGCCATATGCTACTATTGAATACTCGAATGTGGCTAAGCCAGTATGACTGAGGAACTGAATTTCCAAATTTATTTTGTTTTAAGTAATTTCAGTTGAAAACTACATATAACTAGTAGCTGCCTTGCCTGGCTGCACAGAGCTCCATAATTCCTTTCCTCCTTCATTATATGGTTTCTGTATTTATACTCATTCTTTTTAAATCAAATTCATCAAAAGGTTTCTTATGATCTGCTACTTCTTCAAGTGGCAAGCATGTGTTCCACTAAGCTCAAGATAGGATAAATATTTCTGCATTGGTTTACCCCATAAAAGCATTTATGTACACACATAATGACATCCTTTGCAGCACAGTTGGAGGTTCAATGGTGAAGTTCTTTTATGCAAATTCTCCCAAGACTCATAGAATATAACCAGAAATCAGAAACATGTAAATGACCAAGACAGTCTCCTACTCTGGTCTTTTTTTTACTCTTATAAGATGCTAGTGACTGTTACAGCATCATGTAGAAAATTTTCTCTGGTTTGAAGTGAACTGGAGTGACTTAGAAGAGGTTACCCTTAACTAACCTCTCTGTCAATTGTTTATATCATTAGATCAAAAATGGTATTAAGACATACTGTAATTTTAGAGGTGTTAAAACGTGAAGAAAGTGTAACTTAAAATACATGAGATGGTTTGTCAGTGGGCTTTACCTACATTTGATTGGTCTATAACATGGACAGCATTGAGATGCAATGATTGCTTGGCCCTATGGTTGGTTAATTAAATCCTCCATCTTCACCAAAACAGGACTCATCACCCCATTTCTTGATGTACTTTCACTGCCCTCTGATAGCTGCCTCATTCTTGATGATGATCAAGAAACAGAATTCCTGAAAGTTAGGGGCAGGCTTAAACTCTTGCACAGATGAGTTTCTTTTAAACACTTCCATGTCTTCCATAAATACAAACCAGAATATTTTATTATCATAACTGCCAGCAGGACGAACTTAACCAATCACCTTCCAGCACACAGGCAACTCTGCAGCATTCCTTTTTAGAATACCACATGCTGAAATTCAAATTATCACATTAGCTATCCAAACGCACCATTTGTTTTTAAATACTGGGGTGTTTACCTGAATTTTTCTTTTCTTCTTCCCGCCCCACTTCACTGGTACATTGTCACTTCGATGACAGGTTTATTTATGTGCTTTAATAGCTACATCTTATGGTGTTTTAAATATGTATTCATATGTCTGCATAATGTGTGCTCTGTCTCACTCCTTCCCTCCCTCCTTATCTCCCTCCCTCCCTCCCTTCCCAGTGTTTGTGACCAAATGAGGGCCTTGCCACATGTAACAGTCCTATGCATCTCAAAATACTAGTTCTTCTTCAAGATCATTTTTAAATATTTTAATGTATTTGTGTTTTATGTATGAGTGTTCTGCATGTATACCTACATGCCAAAAGAGGACATCAGATCCTATTATAGATGGTTGTGAGCCACCATGTGTTTGCTGGGAATTGAACTCAGTACCAACCGCTGAGCCATTTTTCCAGCCCCTCCTCCCTTTTGAGGTTTTCTCTGAGTAGCCCTGGCTGTCCTGGAACCTACTTTGTAGACCAGGCTGACCTCGTACTTAGAAATTTGCCTGCCTCTGCCTCCTGAATGCTGGGATTATAGGAGTGTGCTACCACCACCCAGCTAAAATGTTACTACTTATGGAGTGGTTTTATGTCTTATTATGATGCTCTCTTGAACCTTGCATTTATTCAGATTTGGAATATTTAAGTACTTCTAAGCTCCTGTCTTAAAACTCCAGTCATACCCTGGAAATTGAACATGCCTTCTGAAATGTTAATGCCTTCAAAATACATGTGGGAGTCTACACAAATAGGAGAATGTATTGCCGAAAATGAAGTCTAGCAGTTGATGGCATTTCATACACTGCCATGTAAAATCCCAAAATATGAAGCCATTCATATCTCACACTTGTATATAAACTCAATTATTAATTTGGAATTATCATTTAGTAGCAAGATGTGTGCTTTGGTAGATCCATTGATTTGTCCCAGCACTTGGGAGGCAGAGGCAGGCGGATCTCTGTGAGTTCGAGACCAGCCTGGTCTACAAGAGCTAGGTCCAGGACAGGCTCCAAAACCACAGAGAAACCCTGTCTCAAAAAACCAAAAAAAAAAAAAATGAACCACATGAAATTGTTGTATCAGACCCTTTTTACCCTAGGAAACCTGACAATTTCACACAACCCATTCTAATAAATGACTTGCTTTGCTGTTGCTATTTTTCCTTTGTTTTCTTTCAGTTAGTACTTTTATTCCAATGACCTTTTCTTTGCTGATACCTCTTTTTGTATCTCCAACTTAACATTTTTAGTACTCTTCTCCTAATTCCCCAAGTCCGTTTAGCTGCAGAATTAATATTACAAAGAAACCAATTTCATAGTATCTCCAAGATGCAATCAGTACTTGCCAATTCAAGTATTTGGCTTGTTTTGAGATTTTCATTATTCTAAAGTAGTAATGTCTTTAAATACATTTATTGCCCAATAAAAAGGCCACCATAGTCACTTGCTTTTCAGAGTAAAGAAGCAGAAGGAAAACCAGCTACTTTTCGGTCCACTACTAATAAAAGCAATGCTGTGTGATGTCATTGTTGTAGGATGATTGGACCCCAATATCTCCGGAGAATAAAATTAACCAATAATTTAGTGTCCTTTGTTACAGTCACCTTTTGTTTCACTGAGTATGAATAAATAAGTCCTTATAGATGTGGGGAGTTTACTGTATTTGGCTCTTTGTTTCAGAAAAAAGAGGTGCAATGTTTTAAATTCTTAGGAATGCAAATGATTAAAGCATGAAACATCATTTGGTTTGAAACTTTAAAAAAATCATGCCCTTCTTACTTCTGTCCGTTTGTGTTTGTAATCCCCTGATCTCCATGATGATAAAGGGGTATTTATTTATTTAACAGTTCCATATTTTTGTTATTAAGCTGCCATTTTTACTTAAAGAGGATTTCTCAGTATTTTGTGATAACAGATAAATAAAAATTAAATTTAACTCATTTTTTTGTTGGAACACAACTCTTTGCTTGTGATGCCTGTATTCATAATAACCTGCTAAATTGATGGTGGTTTTTTTACTTTTATTGACATGAGACAGGTCAACTGAAGTTATTTTCTAGGATGCTAAATTAAATTTGTATTTACCCATAATTAAAACTCAAAACCAAAATCTTAAACTCGTTTATCATTCTTTTTCTATGACATACTTCCTAGCTATTTAAAAGAAATTCTTAAATATCTATGCATAGAACAAGCACTGATTGCCTACCATACACCAAGCATAGCCAGGATATCTCTTCTCAGAGACTATTTTACAGAAGAGAAGAGAAAGATAATTTCAAACAGCGCCCCATCCCATAGAGACAAGAAAATGGTGTGTTTGCTGCAAATAAATGGAAGTTCTCTAAGAAGATGGCGTTTTTGCTGAGACTTGAATGATTAATAGCCAGCCCCAGGAAATTCTGGAGGCAGAACATTGTGCACCCAGAGAAAAGCCTGAGACTGGAACATCTTGCGACAGCTATGGTTAGCTGGAATACAGTAGCAGAAGTGAGGGACAGGAATTGGAGTTGGAGAAAGAGTGGGGCTACATTTCTGCTAAAGGACTTGATTAAGGCATAGGAATACTATCCTTGGTGCTGTGGGATGCTCTTTGAGTCTCATAGCTAAGAGAGTAGCATCATCTGTCAGATTTCCAACAGATCGCTCAAGACTGCCAAGTACAGCTTAACAATAGAGCAGTTGTCTTTACTAAAAGATTTTTCTGGTTACTATCTGGTCAGTGATAATGAACCCAACTGTATGGATTTCTACTGTGGTAGCATTTGTTTTGGAAGCGCACCACCACTGCCACCACAGACCTACACACACCTAATGTCCAGCTTGGAAACATGCGTTCCAAAATGGACCATGGGGTGTTTCTCCGTTTCCTTTCTTTTCTTTTCTTTTCTTTTCTTTTCTTTTCTTTTCTTTTCTTTTTTTTTAAATTTTTTTTTGAGAAAAAGAAAAAAAACTTTCCTCCTCCTCCCAGCCTCCCATTTCCCTCCCCCTCCTCCCACCCTTCTCCCCTCCCCCTCCCCCCACTCCCCTCCTCCTCCCTCTCCAGTCCAAAGAGCAGTCAGGGTTCCCTGCCCTGTGGAAAGTCCAAGGTCCTCCCCCCTCCATCCAGGTCTAGGAAGGTGAACATCCAAACTGCCTAGGCTCCCACAAAGCAAGTCCCTGCAGTAGAATCAAAAACCCATTGCCATTGTCCTTGGCTTCTCATCAGCCCTCATTTTTCGCCATGTTCAGAGAGTCCGGTTTTATCCCATGCTTTTTCAGTCACAGTCCAGCTGGCCTTGGTGAGCTCCCAATAGATCAGCCCCACTGTCTCCGTGGGTGGGTGCACCCCTCGTGGTCCTGACTTCCTTGCTCATGTTCTCCCTCCTTCTGATCCTCATTGGGACCAGAGATAGAGACAGAGACCCACACTGGAGCACCAGACTGAGCTCCCAAGGTCCTTTCTTTTCTTTTCTATAGTCTATTTATTTATCCATCTATCTACCTATTTATTTGTTTGTTTACTTATTTATTTGTGGTGCGCACGGCATGGCATGCATGTGGAGGTCAGAGGACAACTTTGGAATTGATTCTTTCCTTCCACCACATGAGTTCTGAGGATCCATCTCTGGTCTGAAGGCTTGATGACAATTTCCTTTATCAGTGAAGCCATGTCTCCTGCCCTAGTTTTGACTTTCTTTTGGTGTGCTTGAAGTATGTCACCAGCTTTTTAAAAGATTAAACATACTTTTTATTTAAATATTATCTCTTGAACTTTGTGCTAGTTGTATTTTTTTAGTAAAAAAAAATATCTTGTTAGGTTTGTTTTAAATTACTGTTAAAAATACAGTAAAGACTTCTGGTGATGCTAGAAAAATATTAATTCCTTTAAAAATCTGGCTGTGTTCCTAGATCCACATTTGCTTTTCTGTGTTTTTGTGAACAACTGATCAGATTAGATTCGTCACTCGTGGCTTGTGGTGATTTGAAATTGAAATGGAATATATTAAGGCAGCCAGCCACACTGATTACATTGCAAGCCTCATTTAATTTCATACATTCACACATTACAGTGAAAGGCGGCTTTTTTAATGCATGATTGTGACTGTACCTTGAGCAACTCCAAAGGTCATCTGTAATGGGCGCATAATTTGTTAGTGTTATATATCTGATTTGTGGTAGGTGTTCCTCAGCCTGATTTGTACTGGTAGTAAATATGGTAAGCATAAGTCAAGTCTGGAAGAAGTTCAGCCTTTTACATTTGGTGGTATTGTCTTACTCTTCAGTGGTCACTGTGCCACAGAAAATCTCAGAACAGCTGTTGTTCCTAAATGGAGAAAATGTTGCTACTGAACCCCTGTAGTACAAGAGTTAAATGAGCTATTCTTCTTAGGAGGGCAGGCTGGCCCAGGTGGAGCTTGTAAGCATATTACTAGCATAGCTAGCAGTACTGCTTACCTCTACTTGAGCACTTCCTTTTCCCCTTTCTTTTCTGTAGCAGTGAGTTCTGTTAACTTCATTGGTTTTGCTTCTTCTGTAGGGCATGGTTAGCATAGCCTTTGCCCTGCCAAAAGGACAAAGGATACAACCATGTATCCTTTGCAGGTTTTGCTTGGCTTAGCTTGGATTTCGTTGTTGTTGTTTTTAAACAGGGTTTCACTGTGTATCCCCTAGCTGTCCTGGAACCCACTCTGTAGACCATGCTGGCCTTGAACTCACTAAGATTTGCCAGCCTCTGCCTCCTTAATGCCGGGATTAAAGGCATATGTGTCACCACTGCCTGTCTTGACTTGATTTTTTAAGACTGTTGTCATAAATAGCACAGGCTACTTTAGATGTCACTATATAAAGCTGGCCTTGAACCCCTGATTCTTCTGTCTCTGCTTTTCAAGTGCTAGAATTAAAAGGTATGTCACCACACTGAGTTTCTCACTTTCCTTTTTATGATATGTAATGCTTTTAACCCTGTCTGTGGCTCAGGAACACAAAGTTATCTTAACCCCTATTGTCTATAACTTTGTTACATCCGGGGGTTGGTAGTGTGTTCAGAGAGGAAGGGTATTATAGATTTTCAAGGACTTTCAGTTGCCTTTTGTTTGGATTATGGTAGTGGAACTTGTTCATTTTCTGCCATTGCTTGCAATTTAGAATTTGTCCAAGGATTTGTTTTTGCTGGCTTGGATCAACCCTTTTGCTTTCCAGAAGCACCTGAAAGCATATTAAGAAAATTATCAGTGACATTCCTGAATGGGGAAAATAAAACAAAATATCCTACCTAACCTCTCTTCTTCTGATTGGAAATTACATTTAGTATATATTCTTTCTTTTTTGTTTTTCTTCTCTCATGTATTACATCCTGACTGCATTTTCTCCTCCCTCTTCTCTTCCCAGTCCATTCCCCACAGCTCACCTTTCCCCCAGATCTACTCATCAATTCCCCTTCAGAAAAGAGCAGTAGTCCTCCCAGGGATATCAACCACACACAGCATAACAAGTTACAATAAGACTAGGCACATTCCCCCATATCAAAGCTGGACAAGGCAACTCACTAGGATGACAAGGGTCTCAAAAGCAGACAAAAAGGGTCAGAAATACCCCCTTAAGTCCCACTGTTGAGAATACACAAGAGCACAAACTACACAGCCATAACATATATGCAGAGGACATAGCTCAGGCCCATACAAACTCCCTGATATTGGTTCAGTCTCTGTGATCCCTGTTTGGTTGATTCTTTAGGGCAGTATCTTGTGATATTCTCGACCTCTCTGGCTCCTACATTTCTTCCTCCCTCTTTCAGAGCTCCACCTGACATTTGGCTGTACTTCTCTGTATCTGTTCCTGTTATTAGATAGATGAAGCCTTGCTGATGAAAATGATGCTAGTGTAACAAAGTATCATTAGGAATCATTTCATTGACTTTTTTTGCCAGTCATATTTAGTTCTATCCTAGGTCTCTGAGCTATCCAGTCTCTGGGTCCTGGCCCCTCAGGCATTGTCAGGCATAGCTTGGTCTGTTTGTGGGACCCCTAGCAGTGGGACCAGGCACATAAGCTGGCTTTTTGGGACCTATTCCCTATGGTGGGATGCCTATGTCAACTTGATATGCCCTGCTTTGTTGAATCCTATGGGAGGCCTTAATCTTTCTGAGTGGAGATGGAGGAGGAATGGATTGGGAGGGAGCAGCAAGGAGGTAGGGCAGAAAATGGTAGTAGAGGAAGGAGGGAAAACTGTGGTTGGTGTATAAAATAAATAGAAAAATTAAAAAATATGGGGGAAAAGAATCATGTTGGGATTTTAATGGGGATTGCATTGAATCTATAGATTCCTTTTGGTAAGATGAGTATTTTTACTATGTTCATTCTACAGACCCATGAGCATGGGAGGTCTTTCCATCTTCTGGTATCTTCTTCAATTTCTTTCCAGAAAGACTTGAAGTTCTTGTCATACAGGTCTTTCACTCACTTGGTTAGAGTTATTCTAAGATATTTTATATTATTTTTGGCTATTGTGAAGGGTGTTATTTCCATGATTTCTTTCTCAGCCAGTTTGTTGCTTGTATATCGGAGAGCTACTGATTTTATTGAGTTAATCTTTTATCCAGCCACTTACTAAAGGTAATTATCAGCAACAGGAGTTCCCTGGTGGAATTTATGGGGTTGCTTATATATACTTTCATATCATCTGCTAAAGATACTTTGACTTCTTGCTTTTCAATTTGTATCTCCTTAATCTCCTTTAGGTGTCTTATTTCTCTAGCTAGAACTTCAAGTACCATATTGAATAAATCTAGAGAGAGCCTTGTCTTTCTGATTTTTGTGGAATTGCTTTGAGTTTCTCTTCATTAATAATTTGATGTTAACTATAAGGCTTGCTGTAAGTTGTCTTTTATGTTTAAGTATGTCCCTTGTAACCCTGATCTCCCCAAAACTTTTGTCATGAAGGGGTGTTGAATTTTGTCATAGGCTTTTTCAGCATCTAATGAGATGGTCGTATGTTTTTTTTTTCCTTTCAGATTGTTTATATGGTAGATCACATTGACAGATTTTCATTTGTTGAGCCATCCCTGCATCTCTGAGATAAAGCCTACTTGTTCACAGTGGATGATCATTTCAATGTGTTCTTGGATTCTGTTTGGGAGTATTTTGTTGAACATTTATTTATTTATTTATTAAAAAATAAAACAAGCTATCTGTGATTTTTGTTAAAAATATTTTCTAACTGGGTGGTAGCAGCACACACCTTTAATCCCAGCACTTGGGTGGCAGAGGAAGGTAGATCTCTCAGTTCGAAGACAGCTACACAGAGAAACCCTGTGTCAAACACACACACACACACACACACACACGAACTTTATTTCGGGGCCTTTGAGCTTGGATTCTTCTGCAATTCTCTCTTCGATCTCTTGTATTCTGTTGGTGATGTTTGTGTCTGTAGTTTCTTTTCACTTATGTAGATTTTCCATTTCCAGGATTTCCCCAGTTTGTGTTTTCTTTATTGCTTCTGTTTCAATTTTCAGGTCTTAAACAGTTTTATTCATTTCTGTCACTTTTTTTTTCTTGGCTTTCTTTAAGGGGTCTATTCATTTCCTCCATTTGTTTGTTTGTGTTTTCCTGGTTTTCTTTGAGCGATTTATTTCATTTTCTCTTTAAGGAACATCTATCATCTTTATAAAGTTGGTTTTAAGGTCTTTTGCTTCAGCTACATTGGAATATTCAGGACTTGCTGTAATAGGATAACTGGACTTTTATGGTACCATATTGTTCTGACAGTTGTTGCGTTCGTCACTGGTGTCTAGGCATCTGGTTTCGGATGACTATAGGTCTAGGTGCTGATTTCTGAGTTTGTCTTTGTTGGATGGTATTTTGTTCCTTGGTTTGTTTCCTCTTTAGTCTTCTGATCTTTGTGGCCTGATTTTCTGGTGACTAGCTTGGCCTTTGGTCCAGCAGGGGTTCTCTACTCAAGTTGGGATATTGGATACAGTGTTGAGGGGGTAGTGGGGGTTGCACTGAGAGGATGGAGGAGATGCATGAGTAGACTGTCTTTCTAGAGTTCTGGCCAGTGTGGTCTCTGATCCAGCTGGGAGTCTCTGCCCAGGATATGGGCTGGAGTCTCTCCCTGAGTTCATCTATCTTTTTTTCTGACTCTCATGGCCTGGACCTGTTCTTTGGACTGGCATCACCTGCACCTGAGCTAGGAATATCTGCCCGAGGTGGAGGCTAGGACATGGCAGAGGGGGCAGGTGATGGCGCAGGAAAGGGTGCCAGTTGGGGTGAGTCTTTAGGATCCAAACCGAGAGCAGGTGGACCCCTTACATGTTCTTCTGACTTGTGTGGTGTTGAAATAAGGAGCGGCGGGCTGCGTCCCCGTCACCCGGCCGCCCCCACGGCTAGCTTTACCCGAAATAATTACACGGAAACTATTCTTTTAAACACCGCTTGGCCCATTTCTATCTAGCCTCTTCTAGGCTAGCTCTCGCACCTGGACTAGCCCATTTCTAATAATCTGCTGTAGCCCACGAGCTGGCTTACCAGGAATGATCTTAACCTGCGTCTGTCTGGAGTGTGAGAATCATGGCGACTCCTTGACTCAGCTTCTTTCTCCCAGCATTCTGTTCTGTTTACTCCACCCACCTAAGGGTGGTGGGCCTATCAAATGGGCCTAGCAGTTTCTTCATGGCGACTCCTTGACTCAGCTTCTTTCTCCCAGCATTCTGTTCTGTTTACTCCACCCACCTAAGGGTGGTGGGCCTATCAAATGGGCCTAGCAGTTTCTTTATTGCTTAACCAATGAAATCAACAGATTGATATATGACACTCCCACATCATTTCCCCTTTTTCTGTTTAAACAAAAAAGAAAGGCTTTAACTTTAACATAGTAAAATTACATATAACAAAAAGTTATCAAGCAAGAATTACAGTTACAATATTTATATCTATTTTATCTTTTATCATAACTAAGGAAAACTATAACTATATCTAGAAAATCTAAGTAACATGACTACAAACTTGACTATTATTTATGATTATCCATCAACAACCTATATTTCCTAATTATACATTACATTTTAAAAATGAACTACACAATCACAACACCTTATTCAAGATCAGAAATACATATACATATAACAAAATTGACTGTAAAATCCACACCAATGCAAATTATTCATACCTATAGTGTGGCCTGTACCTGAGCAGAGAATATCTTCCAGTATAGGGAATAGGGCAGCAGGGATGGGGTGGGGGTTAGAGGTAGGGCAGGAAAGGGTGCCAGTGGGATGGGTCTTTGGGATCCAAACCTTGGGCAGGTGGACCCCTTACCTTTTCTCTTGACTAATGGTGTAGATTGGTATTTTTTTTAATGAGCTGTAATCTAGTATTTGCTAGGAAAGTAATAGACTTTCAATAGTATACTATAGAGAAAACATTTTTAAAACAAAAACCCAGAGTCCTTTTAAAAAAGAGCAGATGGCTCAGTGGTTAAGAGCACCATCCTGCTCTTCCAAAGGTCCTGAGTTCAATTCCCAGCAACCACATGGTGGCTCACAAAAAAGAGCATCATTGCCAGTATATTTCTAGTGCTATTAGAATCCCTGAAGGAAGCATCGTTCTCTGACTCAAGACTTTTGGAAATTATTACATTCTGTACCTTCTGCCCTTTTGTTGACAGTGTATATTGGCTTTTTGTTTGGTTAGTTCATTGGATTTGGGTTTTTGTTGTTGTTTTTAAGATTTTATTTTATTTATTTATGCAGTATCCTGCCTGTAGGCCAGAAGAGGGCACCAGATCTCACTATAGGTGGTTGTGAGCCACCATGTGGTTGCTGGGAATTGAACTCAGGACCTTTGAAAGAGCAGTCAGTGCTCTTAACCGCTGAGCCATCTCTCCAGCCCTTGTTGTTGTTTCTTGAAGCAAGGTGTAGCACTGGCTGTCCTGGAACCCACTCTGTAGCCCAGGCTGGCCTCGAACTTAACACAGATCCACCTTCCTCTGCCTCCTGAGTATTGGGATTAAAGGTGTGCATGAGCGCCACAACTGCCCTGCATATTTGCTTATTCAAGGTGCCAAGAAATCTATTTGATTTTTGTTTTAAGATGGTTCTTGTAATACTTATGTGGTTGCAGGCCATAACCAAGGAAATACCAGAATGGAATCTTGGCAATTTTTCCTCCTCTTGTGCCTTTTAATAGGTAAAAATTCAAGCCCTACCATCTCCTGAACTAATTCACATAATACTTATTGAATACATGCTATGAGTTTAGCCATCATGAAAGATAGTTAAGTGTAAACATGACTTTGAGAACTCCCATTAGCATTGTAAGCCCACTATTGAAACAATAGTGATCACATGGAAAAGTGCCTAGACTTTATTCTCAACAATCTAAAGTTCTGCTTTCCTGGAAATGTCTATGGGAGAAAAGTATGTGAGAAGCAAGAACTAACCATGGATGAGAATTAATAGTATAGATGAGGAAGATGGTGGTGAAAAGCCTGGATCTTCATGACAGAGACAAACAGGACTAAATGTGAATATGGGCCATTGGCCAAAAGTTTTGGCAGCTCTCAGACCCTAGGATTCTTGAAAAGCAGCTTGCTGTACTGAAGACTGTCTTCTAGAAAAATCTCAGTTCTCTTTTGTTTGCTCGCTTGTTTGCTTGGGTTTCTTTTTTAGGTGGGGGGTTGGTTTGTTTTGGTTTGGTTTTCCTAGACAAGGTTTCTCATACGTATAGCCCTGACTGGCTTCAAACTCAGAGATGCACCTGCCTCTGCCTCTCACTGGTATTAAAGACATGACTACCACTGGCCAGGGAATGATACACAGTTTTAATAATGTAGAATGTCTATCTGATGCAGAGATCACAAACTCGAATCCCTTTAGGGACTAGGCAAGAAATTTGGTGAACCAAGCCAGGTGTAAGAAAATGAGAGTACTTAGGACCATCACATTGCTGTTTTCATACAGAAAATGTGTGCTCTGTTTTGCCTGACATTCTGATGTAAGGTTGTTTTGTTTTTAACAGAAGAAGGAATATGTATTGTCCTGTGAAATTATTTGATATTTAAACATTGGTAGGGAAGAATTTGTTTTGTTTAATAAACACCTAAGGTAAATGAGTGAGGAAATGACAGTTCTCTTCTGATTGCTGAGGGGTAAACAGCTTGTTTTATGAAGTGTAGCAGGATCTAGTAAATGAAGATGCACAGACACAGGACCTAGCAGTTTCACTTCTAGTAGAATGCCCTTCAGGTATACCCATAAGTACCAAGACATATAAGATATGTACAAGTTTACGTGTTGGTATTATTTATTATGGACCTCTGGGTAAGCCACTTGTAGGTTAAAAAATATTACAGGCCAAGTTATCCATATAATTTTTTAAATTTTTTATTTTATTTTTTACTTGTATGAATGTTTTACCTGTATGTGTGTCTATGCGCTGCTCATATGGCTAATGCCTGTGGAGGTCAGAAAAGGCCACCCTGTCTGTAACTTGAGTTACAGACAGTTGAGAGCCTCTGTGTGGGTTCTGAGAATTGAGCCCTGGTCTTGTGGAAGAGTAGCCAGTACTCTTAATCACTGAGTCATCTCTCTCCAGCCCCCCCAAATACATTTCACATGCAGCATTAATGTAATGCCTAGATATTTTTTATGCTTAAGTGAAATGTAAAAATATAACATGCAGATAGAAAAGAGACACATCAAATTCAAGAGAGTTGTTATCTATCAGAAGTGAGAGTCAAGCAGCTAAGGCACTGACTGAGCTATTGATGATTTGTAAACAAAAAAGGCACCTGATAGGATCTGCTCTGTTTTTAAAGGTTATTGTGCCTAGTGCTCTCTAGGACAAAAGGAAAAGCGGAGGAGTATTTAGAGGGTATCATAGGAGTCCTGGTGAGAGAGAAGTGGCTGGAATTCCAAATAGTGCAGGTTTACTCAAGCCTTGCACTGTTGACATTTTAAGCTAGACAATTGGTTTCCATGGGACTCTCCTGTGTAGGATGTTCAGTAGCACCCCTCCTCCAGTTCTGACACCCAAGTAATGTGTTTAGATTGCCTTTTCAGAATCACTAGCCTAAGCAGTGCATGGGAAAATTCAGTTTAGAAAGAGATTGGATAGAGGCTGTGTTGCTGAGGAGGGATTTCATGGAGATGAGATTTGAGGTGACTGCTGCCCATCATTCCAGAGATACAACTGTGATGATTTTAAAATGGAGAAAATCGAAAGTTTGCCCTAAATCATACATTGCCTTCTAGCTACTGTACCCCCCCCCCATTCTCCTTCTGCTTGACTGCTTAGATTTAAGAGAGCCAAATGTATTCTCTTCACTTCCATAGTTTTTAGTCTACTCAAAGCTTGGTTTCTTACGCTGGATCCCCAATGGTTTTCTAGTTAATGAATCTACCCACTAGAATCGGGCCACTCCATCTTTATTTTATTGATGACATTTTTACCCCATGTGTTTTCTGTTCTAAAAAATGATTTCCTCTTACATATTCAGAAGTGTAATCTTAATTTTTTGCTCCCTAACTAGATTTTTATAAAGTCAAATGCTATTTTATATACAAAATAGTCAAAAGTGCAACAACAATAATGCATTGTTCAGAGTGGAATATGTATATATGTAATTTAATAAAAAAATAGTTTCTATCCTTATCTTAGAGTTTCTATTGCTGTGGTAAAACACCATGACCAAAAAGGAAAAAAGGATTATTTCATCTTATATCTTTAGTCATCATTCAAGAAAGTCAGGACAGAAACTCAAGCCAAGAATATTAATGCAGAGACGAGGGAGGAGTGCTGCTTACTGGCTTGTTTCTCTTGGCTTGCTCAGTTTGATTTCTTAAAACACTCATCACCATAGGCCCAGGGGTGGTACCACCCACAGTGAGCTCAGTCCTTTCACAGAACTATCAATTTAGAAAATGTTCTACAAGCTTACCTATAGACCAATCTGGTGGGGAATTTTCTCAACCGAGGTTCCCTCTTCCCAAATGACACTAGCTTGTGTCAAGTTGACCAAAAAAAAAAAAAAACTAGCCAATGTAATTAACCTCTTGTCAACCTCATACACAAACAGTACTCTTCAACTAGAACCTTTCCTTTTTCATTTGAACCCAGAATAACATGTTAATGATATTAATATTACATTATAAAACACTTCAATTTTTAAACATCACACGGTCTTTCAAAATTCAAACACTTTAAAAGTTCAGTATCTTTAAGATAGTCCAAGTCAGGCAGATTTTTGAGTTCAAGGCCAGCCAAGTAAACACAGAGAAACCACGTATCAAAGAAGAAGAAGAAGAAAAACAACAACAACAAAAGATAGCCAGTCTCATAACTGGGCTCCTTGTAAAAAACAAAAACAAAAAAAACAATTTAAATACTTTTTTACACAGAGAAGGAAGAACCAGGACACAGGCACAATCTGAACAAAACGAAACCAAACTCCAACAGTGTAAATACCTTGTACCTTGGTGTCCAGTGTCTGGGTTTTACTCACAGTCTTTTAGGCTCCACAGAGCTTGGACAGTTATGCTTCTCTGTATCTGCTTTTCATTGCATACACAATGTGTCTGGTAGGCTCAGGCCAGCTCCACTCTACATGTGCTACTGCACTTCTCCTTCACCAATAGCTTCTGGGATCTCTTCAGGGACTCTGACTTTGCCAGATGGTACCAAGTCTCAACTTCTGTGACCCCCCCTTTAATCTTGGTGCCTTGACTGCAACTGAGCCTGCACCTTTACCAGTGGCCTTTCCTGGTCGGTCGGTCGGTCGGTCTGTCTGTCTGTCTCTGTCTCTCTCTCTCTCTCTCTCTCTCTCTCTCTCTCTCTCTCACACACACACACACACACACACACACACACACACACACACACACAGTTCCAATCCTCAGCTGTTCTTAATAATCTCTTCATGCCAAGAACTGAACTCTGGTCCTTCAGAAGAACAGGGACCTCATTCTACTACAGTGGGCCATCTCTACAGGCCACATATCAGTTATTTTAAGGCCAACAGAAAATGCATTGGAGTGCAGTAGCCCTTACTGATTGGTGGGGCAGAGGGTGTACACTGGTTTTTCCATTTTCCTTCCCTTTTCCTTCTCTCTTTTTTCATGCTACATACCAAGGAATCTAAACCTGACTCCATTGGTTCAGTTTTCTTTGAGACCAATACTCAGACTCTATTACTTAATGAGCTCCTTATTCATTTCACTTAGATACTCTACAAAGAAGTCTCAAGCAACATTTTCCAAGCCAAAGTCATCTTACTTTTGCCAGCAACTATTTCTTTTGTTTTCCCTTTCTTGGCATTTATCTCCTATCCTGTCCCAGACCAAAAATCATCTCATAGTCTATTCTCTACCCCTCTCTCTACATCTAGTCTCTACATCTGAGTCCCTGATATACCTACAGACTTCTCCCCGTTTTCACATGCTGTAGTCATAGTTGACACAGTTCTCTCAACAAGAATGCTACACAAACTATTGTCTTTCTACATCTAAGCCTGCCCCGACTTTTGCAATATCTACTTGAGCTTGTTGAATGTGGCTAGTTAAAATTATGCTGTGCTATAAATAGCAAATATGGCTTATTATTATTCATATGTTTATTACATACTGAAAGAGTACTTTTAAAAAAATATTACTATATAGCCTAGGCTGATCTGTAACTAATAAACCTCCTGCATCCTGAAATTATAGGTGTCTGTCGTGATGGCTTAAAAGAACAATATTTAGATGTTTAATTAGATTAAATAAAACATTAAATTTTTCCTAACCTAAGTTTCTTTTTTGAGTTTTGTTATTTTATGAATGTTTTGCCTGCATACATGTATGTATACCATCTGAATCCTTGTTGGATCTTTTGTTTGTAATGTTATAGATGATTGTGAACTACCATGTGGGTACTAGGAATTGAACACCAGTGTCTTACAAGAATAAGTTCTTTGTGGGAGCCTAGGCAGTTTGGATGCTCACCTTACTAGACCTGGATGAGATCCTTGAACTTCCCACAGGGCAGGGAACCCTGATCGCTATTTGGGCTGACAAGGGAGGGGGACTTGATTGGGGGAGGGGGAGGGAAATGGGAGGCAGTGGCGGGGAAGAGACAGAAATCTTTAATAAATAAATAAATAAGAACAAGTTCTCTTAATTTCTGAGCCATCTCTACAGCCACCATTATTTTAGTGCTGTTTTTATGTTGCTACTAGGAAATACAAAGTAATAATGTGGTTTGTGTTAGATTTCTCCTGGACCTTAAGCATCCATACTCCTTTTGATTTGTTGCCCACAATGCTGTATGAATAATCTTAGCTGAAAAACAAACTCTGAATTAATAATCCTTTCAAGTTTTTGGAGATTAGGTTTAAGGCTAGCTATAGGCAGGTTTTTTTGTCTCTCTAGCCTGGTCCCAAATAACCATACAGAGACTTATATTAATTGTGAAAGCTTGGCTGATATGATAGTAAACTTGTTCCTAACTCGTTTTTATAACTTAAATTAACCCATATCTTTTCATCTCCATTCTTTAATGTAGTTTTGTTACGTTTACTTTGTACTCCCCACCCTGCTTTTTCTCCATCTGGCTGGCAACTCTTCCTGTCTCCGCCCTTCTTTCCAGCATCCTGTCTGTGTCAAAAATCCTGCCTAGCTATTGGCCATTTAGCTTTTTTATTAAACCAATAACAGTGACACATCTTTACAGTGTAGAAAAAAATTATTCAATAACAGTTAGTTTAGTAGATCATAGTCTTAAAGCATTAATCTTAGCAACTTTTTTTTTCTTTTTGATCAGGCTCTTTCTGTTTATAGCTCAGGTCAATCTGAACTCAGTGCCTTCTTGCTTCAGAGCACTGAGAGGTGGGTTCCCGGCATGCATCACCTCATCCAGCACCAGTCTCAAAAACTTCTGAAGCACTGTGCTGTCCAAACAAACATGTTCAGCTAGATTGAACTGGCAGGTTGCCAGCTTTGAGTCCCTGATCTAATGACTGTCTTTGGCACTTTTACCTTCAAATATTTATAGCTATTAGACAATTGATACATGGCAAATAGGTTCAAGTAGAAGTGAGCATAGCAGAAATTTCCCCATGGGCTAGGAATGTAGCTCCATGGTAGAACATTGGCTTAGCATACACAAGGCCCTGTGTTCATTCACTGTCACAACAAAATAATTCATATTCATGCTAAGTAAGTTTTATAAAACCCATAAAGAACAATTACATCCTTTATACTACCATTGAAGATTATCTGCTGGACCATGTACCTAGTAGTTGACCCGATGTGTGAGCAGGTATAAGCCTGTATTTAAAGGTGATAGTGGGCAAACTACTTAAGAAAGGAACCTGTATAGTAAACATGTCAGAAAGACAGATAAGAAGCTACTCTGAAATATTGATGCTTATAACATGATCTTTTGGGGGAAGGGACATAAACAAAGGATACTGAATAAAATAGTTCCCTCTAAAAAGTTCTGAAATAATAAATCTAATTAAGTAGCTGAGTAATTATATCCTAACCGTGTTTATAAGCTCTGGAATCTTATTATTTGTCAATCATATATGCTTTTGATGACCTACAGACTTAAATATTTGCCAAGGAATGGACTGCTAGTTTGTGTCATAGGGACTACATTTTAATAGGATACAGGTATTATTCTCATTTGATGGGGCTCTGATGTGGGCCCCAAGTTTGAAACTTGGCTTTTCTATTACTGTGTTGTTTTGTTTTTCCCCTCAGGGAACCCTAAAATTTTGTGGGTTTTGATACAGGGTTTTTTTTTTTAATGTGTGTATTTTGCCTACAAGTATGTAAGTGCACCAAGGGTGGCTGATCCCCATGGAACCAGAGTTACAGCCATTCATGAGCCCATGTGGGTGCTACGAACTGAACCTGGGTCCTCTACAAGAGCAGCCAGTGCTCTTAACTACTGAACCATCTCTCCAGCACCAATGTTAAAGTTTTGTTATTTGTTTTATTTTGTTGTTTGCTTATTTAGAGCATGGTGGTCTATGGCCACCATGCTGTCAGAGAAGATGTGCTTGATGGAAGTTTTTGGCTTACTCATCCTTCCATAACTTGTGACAGGGACTTCCATAAACTTGAACTTTTATATAACACCTTTCTCCCGCTACAGATGACTAACTCAGTTTAAGTTCTGTAATTCTAACACTTGAGAGGCTGGCGCAGAAAGACAGTGAGTTGAAGGCCAGGCTTAGTTACATAGTGAGAGACCTTGTCTTTTTTTTTCTTCTCTTTACTTTTCTTTTTTTCCTGCTCTTTTTCCTCATCTTGTTTGAGTGGCTTCTTTAGGTAACCAGAGACAGACTGTTTTCTGCCTCTTTCCCTATCTCTAAAATAAATGTAAACCTTCTGTTTGAGCTTTGCAACATGAAAGATTTTATTTGTAATGTAATTATATTACACTTTCCAAGGTTTTATGTATTGTGAGACTTAACTTTTTTCCTCTTTAGGTCCCAGAAGGAATGAGTGAGAATTGATTTCCTTTCTCCTAGCTATCCCTGGGTTTTACCTATATACAATCTCAGCCACTCAGTAAAGTCTGACTTGAGAGCTTTACAAAAAAAAAAAAAAAAATCTATCTGGTTATATCTGACTCTCTATGGTGGGACCCAGATATCAGTATAATTTAATCCCAGCATGCAGTAGCAGTTGGAAACCACCACACAAAATCTCATCTACTTTCATGCCTCTAAAACTTGTTCTTGGAGTTAAAGTTTTGAGAATACGACCAAGAGGTTCCATAGGGGAAAACTGTTATATTTGTCACAACAAATACAGTGCATTTACCTACTGACAACTGTCATCTATTGATCAGTTGTATGTCAGACACTCTACTGTGTCTCTGTGTGTTATCTTTACATTTTTACTACATCTTTACATATATTATATTTACTTTTCCTACTTTGCTATATTTTACTGTTTAACCTCAATGATGAAATGGGTCTTAGTATTATTTCACAGAGAGGAAAAAGAAATGTTAAAGAGAATAAGTGATATAATCAAAATCACATAACCAATAAATGAGGGAAAGTGTTGATAATAGTTGATCATGTGCTATATCAATAACAAAGAAAGTAAAATATTTTTAAAAATTAACTGCGTACTAATTATAATCAATTATACCAACAGTTTACCATTTCTGTCTAATTACAATATAGCACAATAATGATTATGATTATAAATACCATTAAGCAGATCATATTAACTTGGGCAAATTCCTTTTGATTACCAAACAATTTAAGGCTTTATTATAAATAGGTAGGAGATGAATAATAACCAGAATTTTTATTTTATTGAGTGTTTACTATATAGCAAGGCCCAGAATAAACTTTACATCTATTTCATTTAGCCTTGTAAAACCAAAACTGTGAGATCAGTGCTATACTATCAGAGGAACAGGTTAGGTTTGGTTGAACACCGTACCTAGTAAATGACACATCCGGCTCTTTACTCTTCTGTCTTCATATATAATATGCTATGAGTGCATAGGATATTTAATGTATGCTGTGCCCTTGAACCTTTTACTACTGTGGGCTGCTTTTTTTTTTTCAAAATTTTCCACGTTTCCTTTGAAATGGATAAAATTGGTTTTAAAGTCTCTAAAATTATGTTTCTGTGTAGGTAATTAGTAGTTTTAATTTGGTACATATAGATACCAAATGATAATCCCAGCATCCACACAATGGCTTACAACTATCTGTGACTCCACATAGTCACAGTGCCAGGGGAGCTGATGCCTTCTTCTGACGTCTGTGGGTGCCAGGCATGTAGAACTATGTATACATAGGTGCGAGCAAAATATACACATGAAATAAAATATAATAATAAATAAATAAAACAAGCACTGAGGATGTTGTTGTTATAGAAAGCTTTCTAGCATGATAAAGGCCCCAGCATGAGGAGCATGGAGGGAGAGAAAATTAACTTTAAACGTATACTGGCACATTCATATGCCAAGAAGCTGGATTTCCTGGTGATGTGGAAAAAGCCAAGTTGCCCCATTTCTTTTATTCAAGTCACATGAAGTTGTAAATGATTCCCTTAAAAGAATGTCTCATTTTCATCAGACTCCTCTTTCAGGGGCTACATTTAATAACCATTTCATAGTGTTAGGAATTAAAATACCTGAGTTCCAATCATAGTGTCTCTGTTAACCATTGAATAGATTATACTAACTTTTAAGCTTTCCAATATTAAAATAGGGATAAAAGTTATTTTTTAACCATTGCACAAAAAGACCTTCTAGTATAAAATCATTAACTTGGTAATGTTTCAGTAATGGCTTTCATAATATGTAAACAAAATAAGATAATGTAGATACATAGTTGAAGTCCCAAGTATAATTTGTTTGATACATAATGGCAGTTCAATAATAATAAAAATAATAAGCTCTTATTTGAAATCTTAAAAGTATTTTTCTTTTAAATCCCTTAAAGAATAAAGGGAGCTATGTACTCCCATTATATTGGGAAAAATCCCATCTTTAAGTACTTAGAAATGAGTTGTACCAAATTGTCCACCAATACTAATAACTCCTTGCAATATAGAGGGTATTTCACATTACTACATTCTTCAGGACCTAAAAGATTTTGAATTTGAAGGAGTTTGTACAGCTGTTAGAGAATTCCCTAGGTGCTAATTAAATGAAATTTGTTCTACATAACAATCTAACAAAGGGGGTGTGTGGCCTGGAAGGCCAATTACTTGTGAGAATCAGATTTCAGGGTGTCAGATCACTGTAAATGCTGACTGGAGGCAAAATAGAGAAAGCAGCCCTTACCCAAAGCTTTGATAATTGTTTTTACATCAGTCCGTCTTAGATAAACAGACACACCTACTACCTTCTTGCTAAATTCTAAATATCCACCACCAACTCATAGATCTTCAGCTAATAAGTATCTTATAATCATTCCATCCTTACAGGAAAGTTATATCATTTCCTATGTATTAATTATATGTAAAGAACTCAGCATCCTAGAGAGTTGTCAGTTATAGTTCATAAATTTCAAATAAAATTTAGAACAAACAACTAGAGTGATTTTTCTACCTGAATTCTCATTGTCTTATATATATATATATGTCCTAGGACTGGTGAATTATATAGATGTCATACTGGCACATCTATTTCTTATTTTAGCATACTGTCTTGTATACAGTAGGTACATAAGAAGTTCCTTGGGTCTTTTTACAACATGGTATTATGAAATCTCTAGCTTCAATTTATGGACAGTACTAGTAAATACTATGATTTTTCAAAACGCTTTATGTCAGTCATATTCATTTAATGTTGTTCTGGATAGTTCCTCACAAGAATATAGTTCCTCCAAGAAGAAAGGTTATGAAATAAAAATAAGCAAATTATTTTAAAAACACTTCTTAAAAAATTCTCAATAGAATATTTGGTCAATCTGACTAAACATTGGATACTCTGGGATTCATATGTTCTATATATACTAGACCTGTACCCAGCACTAAAAACCTGGGTTACTGGCAAGTGTTGATGTGCTGATAATAAGGGCAAGCTTGGTCCCATAAAGGGTATGTTTTCTTCCTAACTTAAACTTCTAACTTTTGGGGGGGGTATTTTTATTATTATTATTATTATTTTTAATTGAAAATATTTCCACCTCCTCCCAGCCTCCCATTTCCCTCCCCCTCCTCCCACCCCTCTCCCCCTCCCCTCACTCCTCTCCCCCTCCCTCTCCAGTCCAAAGAGCAGTCAGGGTTCCCTGCCCTGTGGAAAGTCCAAGGTCCTCCCCCCTCCATCCAGGTCTAGGAAGGTGAACATCCAAACTGCCTAGGCTCCCACAAAGCCAGAACATGAAGTAGGATCAAAACCCCGTGCCATTGTCCTTGGCTTCTCATCAGCCCTCATTGTCCGCCATGTTCAGAAAGTCCGGTTTTATCCCATGCTTTTTCAGTCACAGTCCAGCTGGCCTTGGTGAGCTCCCAATAGATCAGCCCCACTGTCTCAGTGGGTGGGTGCACCCCTTGTGGTCCTGACTTCCTTGCTCATGTTCTCCCTCCTTCTGCTCCTCATTGGGACCTTGGGAGCTCAGTCCAGTGCTCCAGTGTGGGTCTCTGTCTCTATCTCCATCCATCACCAGATGATGGTTCTATGATGATATGCAAGATATTCATCAGTATGGCTATAGGATAGGGTCATTTCAGGTTCCCTATCCTCAGCTGCCCAGGGAACTAACTGGGGACATCGCCTTGGGCACCTCGGAGCCACTCTAGGTTCAAGTCTCTTAACAACCCTAAGGTGGCTCCCTTAACTAAGATATATACTTCCCTGCTCCCCTATCCAACCTTCCTTTATCCCATTCATCCCGTTTCCCCAAGTTCCCCCCATCCTCCCCTTCTCACTTTTCTCTCCCTTTACCCCCATCCCACCCCACCCCCAAGAGTGTGGAATATATACACATTAGAGTACTACTCTGCGGTAAAAAACAATGACTTCTCGAATTTTGCATGCAAATGGATGGAAATAGAAAACACTATCCTGAGTGAGGTAACCCAGACCCAAAAAGATGAACATGGGATGTACTCACTCATAATTGGTTTCTAGCCATAAATAAAGGTCACTGAGTCTATAATTTGTGATCCTAAAGAAGCTAAATAAGAAGGTGAACCCAAAGAAAAAACATATAGTTATCCTCCTGGCTATGGGAAGTAGACAAGATTGCCGGGCAAACTTCTAACTTTTAATCTGTTTTTTCAGATTCTGCTCTCCCCCCATGTTCCTCCAGCTCAAATGTGACTCCCATAGAATTCTTCTCTGGCCCTCTAAGCACAGTTACACACTCATCTCCTCATATATGTCCTGTGTGTTTTCATATATCTATTTCTTTCCGTGCAGCTCTCTATTGGCTATGTTGTGCAAAGTATTGTGTTTGTTTTCACAGTTTAGGGGGGTATTTAAAGATGGTCATATAACCATAATTTTGTATTATAAAGAGCCTTTATTCTAATTGTTAATTCTAAAATTTACTTTATTTTCCAAATTCCAGGGAAGTTTTCTTTTTCTCCTGTGTGTTTTGTAGGTTTTTTTTCCATTGTTTCCAAAGTGGAATGTTTAATCGTTTAAGAATTCTTAGTTCTGGGGCTGGAGAGAGAGTTCAGTGGTTAAGAGCAGTCACTGATTGCTGCTCTTTCAGAAGACCTGGGTTAAATTCCCAGCACCCACATGGTAGATCATAGCTGTCTATAACTCCAGTTGTGGGGTATCCAAAACCATCAGACATACATGCAGGCAAAACACCAATGCACATGAAATAAAAAATAAATGATTTTTTAAAAAAATAATTCTTAGTTCAGGGCTAGGAACATTACTCAGCTGGTGTAGTACTTGTATCACTTGTACAAAGCCCTGGGTTCCATCCCCAGTAACTGTGGTGGCACACATCTGCAATTTCAGTATTTTGGAGGTGGAGGCAGAAGGATTAGAAGGTCATCTTCAGATGCATAGTATGTTTAAATACATGAGACCCTGTCTGAGTAAAAGTAGTCCCTAATTCTGTTTTTAAAAACATGGAGTTCCAGGACAGCTGGGGCTACACAGAGAAACCTTGTATCTAGGAAAAAGAAAGTACAAAAAAAAGTATTCTTGCCTTAATATTCTTATCTTTAGTTGACAATGCAAATGAGAAGGTGTCTCAGACCGTCAGATACCATATAAGCTGGCAACGCCACAGCTGTGTTTAATAATGTCTAATGGAGGTTTCAGTAGTTTAGGTAATGTTTTAGTATTTATTATTATGAAGTATTTAATTTCTCATAGTTATTTTCAAACTAGAAATCACATTTTTAAAAAAACCTTTAAATTTTTTAAAATTTATTTTTATTATTTTTAAGGGTATGTGTCTGTGTCTGTGTTTATACATTAATTCAGGTGCCTGTAGAGGCTGAAACTTCAGATTCTCTGGAGTTACAGGCAGTTGTGAGCAAGTCAACGTGGATGCTAGGAAGAGAGCTCAGGTCCTCCACAAGAGTAGCACATGCTCCTAACTGTTGAGCCATCTCTCTGCTCCTTAAAAACTTTTGATGCAGTTGATTGGATTTTAGACCATACATCCTAGCCTAGAGTGGTAATAAAGTATAGATTATTTCCACTGCCTCTTGGTAGAAAGTCTTTTCAGGTTCCTGTGAAGAGGACAACTTCTGTGCATCTTACTCTTCATTTCATAGGCAGGCAGAATGTTAAGAAGAATGCCAGTGCCACCAACACTATGTCTTTTATCCCAAAACAAGTTATTAAAGAGCTCCAGGCTGGCTGACCTTGTGGCCCTATTTTCTAACCTTTATTTTGTTGCCCTTGGTTATATCATCTCCTCTTAAGTATAAAGAATGTTTAATACTGTAAAGCACTATATATGACATTGGACACTATATATACAACATTAGAATTCTAAACTACATTTAAAAGGACAGTAGTAACCTGAGTGCATGTTCATAAGAGCAGCTAGATAACATGGCAAAGTTCAATAGCAATCATTTCTTCACTCCTGCCCCATCTTTCCTAAGCAAATACACTTAGGGTACTCTTCAGTGATAGTATGTATAAAGAATGGTCTCCAAAAAAAGACTGACAGCCTTAATTTGTTTGATATGTGCAATCATGGTCCGTGTTAAATTCAAAATGCTTGTCCAATCAAGGATTCAATATAGAAAAGAGGCAGTAACAAGCATGCTGCACACTATAATAAAGAAATCTGTTGATTGAAAACAGTTTGTATATTTTGGAAATGATAGGGAATGTAATTGGTAAGAAAGAAAAGGATAGGGCTTCATAAATAATAGGAAATAGAGCATATTTTTTACTGATAATACTAACTCGATTTAATAACATTTGGTGTTGAATTTTTATATTCCAGAAAATAAGCAATGTGGCTACTTTTCTTGTACTCTAAATGTCATGATTAATGGAGTGACCTTTTTTAGTTTTGTTTTCATTGAGAACAGCTCTAATGGAGTGAATCTGAGGCAACAATAAGTGTTCCGGATCCCCAAGAACTTTTACAGAATGAGAGATAGTTATTTTCCTTTTAAAATCAAACATTTTAAACTATTTTTGCTACAAATACTATATCAATGTGTTTTTGTGACAGAAGATCCAAACAATAGGGAAGATTATAGAACTATAATGGGCATCTTCAACCCCAGCTCTCGTACATTCCTCCTTGAATTGTCAAATCCTTCTCACCTAGATAGATACCTCAGTAATGATTTGTACGCTGACCATTAAGGGACTGTTGAGATTTGTTGTTTATGTCACACTCAAGTTTACTTTTCTAAGATTGCATAGATACATATACTGGAAATCAGGTCACACTATGAAGGGTTGATATTAACAGCTCTCCACAGGAAATGTATTGTTGACTTGGACACGACTGGCTGTGCTTAGAATGAGTTAGATAGGAGGACCCTTTTACTATGAACTACCCCAGGTCACAGGCATCACTTCAGAGCTGCCTAGCACAGTTGCCCAGTATCTAGTTTTGTCTTCTCTGTAAAATAAAATTTGCAACAGTTAAACTTCAATCACAGTTACTACTTTTACCTGTCCACTTTATCTTGTTTTTCAGTTCTTTTTTCCATACATTTAAAATTCTGAGCCATGTATGCTAGTATGCACTATAGTACCACTTATTCAGGAAGGGGGAAGCAAGAGAATCACTTGGGTCCATGAGTTTAGCCCTCCTGTGCAACATATATAAACCTCACCCACTAAAAATAATTTAAAATATAAAATCCTACATTTAAACTTAGGGCTAGCCCTGGCTGTCCTGGAACTCACCATGTAGACCAGGCTGGCTTCGAAGTCAAGAGATCTGCCTGCTTCTGCCTCCTAAGTGCTGGGATTAAAAGTGTATACCACCACAGCCCAGCTTAGCATAACATCTTGATTAATAAGAGGGGGTGGTGTGTTTTCCAGGTGCTATGTAGAGAGAACATGTCTCAAAAACAAACAAACAGACACACACACATACTCAAAACAACCGTATACTATGTTCTACCTCTTGGGTTTTTACTGCATCCCAATTGCACCAAGCTGGGAACTAAACTTGTAACAGCACATGTGCCTTTTGGGAACATCCACACCCAAATTAACAATAACCTACCATTTGATATTTTTACTAAGATTCTTGATACTTATGGAATTAATTGTAGGTATATAAGTAATTTGGAAGAACACTTGTGTGGTGTTTGTATTTTAAGGCACCTGGTAGATATACACAAAATACATACTTAGTAGATATGGTTATGGATTAAAATCCAGAGGTTTTTAATATTTGCATATTGTTTAAACTCATTTTTTGTAAATCCTTTGTCCATCCATTTTCAGCAGATTAACTTAGTTATAAACTAATTTGATTTCATAGGCATCTATCCAAAAACTTCTGTTTCCCTCTGTACTGGAGTGAATCAGTTCATAAAAGCCCTTGTCCATGACTCAGGATGAAAATACAAGATAGTCTGGGAATATGGCTCAGTAGTTAAAAATACTTGCTGCTTTTCCAGAGGACCCGAGTCATACAAGTTCCACTTGAAAAAGATGACTCTATGAATAAAATGTTAGGAGTTTATTCAGTCTTGAAGCAACTCTCTGTTGTTGACTCCCATAGTAAGGGCATCTGTTTGTTCTTTATCATGTGCAGCCAATGGTGCCTGACACACTTACAACATAGATTATCATGTTCTTGAGTGCCAGGGAATAAAGCAGAGGTGTCCATTTGTTCATCAGAATTACAAAAGGGTCCAGTCACATACACTGAAATTGGAATTACATGTACAACTGTTCTTAAAATTCAATGAAATTCAAAAATCTTGTAACCCTGACACTCAGAACACTTAGAATCCAGAGCCTACACAACCACTGGCTTTGTCCCTCCCTGTCTCCCACCTCACTTTCTCAAATGTACATCATCCTATTTGCTTTCTGTTTGTGGAAGATAGATTTTCTCTGCTTGTCATGGCCACAGTGTGCTCTAAATGTGCTTATCCTGTAGTTCCCAGAACCAGAAACCTGAGGATCTCTGTCTTTCTCAAACCAATTCTGAATCCCTGGCAAAGGCCAGCAGCATCACTTTGCCTCACTCTATGAATAGGGAAGAAAGTCCAATGGTCACAAAATGGTTTCCACCTACCTGGCTATCACAGTTTATAGCTTACTCTTATATAACCAAGGTCCTGATAAGTCTTTCTAATTGGTTCTGACAAAGTGAAAAAATTTCGTAAAGAGCTTTTTCTGAGAAGCCAAGGAATCTGTAAAAGCTTGTGGGATTGACAGCTTGCTTGGTGATAATTAGCTGATGTAGTTGACAGGATATCAAGTTCTTCATCTGTTTTTCTTGTCATTCTTTTATGCCCTCGGTGGTGGAGAAGGAACCTTAGTAAACAAAGAAGTTTCTATTTCCACCAGAAAACAAGTAGGTAATGTCTGTTGGCATGTCTGGTAAAAACATGGGATACTACTAAGGGACTTACTCTGAGTTTTCTAACTGCCTTGTCCCCACCAGCTTTGAGCTGTATATATACAAAAACATCTCACTTTCATACTCTAGGTCATATTTTAAGTGTGTGTGTGTGTGTGTGTGTGTGTGTGTCCTGCATGTGTGTCTCTGCACCATGTACATGCCTGTATGCCAACAGAAGCCTCAAGAGGACATCAGGTCTCTTGAAACTAGAGTTACTAAGAGTTGTGAGCAGCCATATGGGTGCTAGAAACTAAACCTGGGTCCTCTGTAAAAGCAGCAAATGCTCTTAACCACAGAACCATCTCTCCAGCCCCTCCAGCGTTTTTGTTTCACATGGCTAATGAATCATCTTCCTTCCTAAAGGCACCCCAAAATGAAGCCTACAATGGCCTACTCCCTCTCCA
This sequence comes from Microtus oregoni, assembly GCF_018167655.1. Lineage (NCBI taxonomy): Eukaryota > Metazoa > Chordata > Mammalia > Rodentia > Cricetidae > Microtus > Microtus oregoni. The sequence continues at coordinate 39,045 of NW_024544889.1, read as the reverse complement.
GCCTTGTCCACTCAATACAAGTAATTTTCTCCTCTTGTTATACACAGTTGCTTTCTTTGTGATTTCACTCAGTCAGGAGTCTTTTCTGGAAGTTTCTATCTTTCTTGGGTGACTCTCTGCATTATATTGGCTTCTGTCCTTGTCCAAAAGAAACTATCTTGTTCAGCTTCTTTCATTACCATTCCCTCTCCTGGCAGTGTCCATTTTTAGAGCAAGCAAGAGTTTGAGTGGATTTTCCTGGGCCCAGTTTATCTTGAGTATCTCACTGTGCATCTTTGTTCTCATTAATCCCACCCTCCAGGAGTAGGTATCTCATTTGTGCAAAGTAGTCACTATCATTTTCATGACAGGAAAAATTCTCCCCCTAAGTGTCCTAATATTTATTGGGTACATGTGAAAAGTGGGCCTTTGTAACAGAGAGATGGTAATTCTGTGTGAATATATGGAAGATATGTGGTTATCCACCAGGGTGATTTTTGTCTCCAAGGGAAAGTTTAATAAAGTCTTGAGACATAGTTTCTAGTTCCTTGTCAAAGCCTGCAATGGGCACACAGTAAAAAATTACTGAGCTGACTCCTACCTTTAATCCCAATACTTTGAAGACTGAGGCAGGAAGAATGTCATAAGTTTGAATGCAGCAGAGGTTACTTAATGAATGATTTCCAAGTCAGCCCTGGACTCTAGAGTATGACCCTGGGTTTAACATGAACCCAAACATAAATACATATATACCAGCCTAAAATGTCGGTAGGTTGACAAGCCTTCATTTTTGGCTAGTGAGGTAGATGTGTAGAGTGTAAAGAGAACTTGGTGGCCACTGCACCGATGATAAAGAAAGCCAAGATAGTAGTTTGTCGATTCAAAAACAAAAAAAAAAAAACAGCCTAGAAACAGTAAATGTAGCAACAATTTTTTCTGGCCATGAGAAAAATAGCCTTTTGGTCTTTGCATAATTAATATTACAGAAAGTCAGTCATATTGTGTATCTGTGGCACAGAGTTTTGTTTATTAAATCTACTTTAACATAGTAAACTTATTATATGCTTATATGAATATATATGGTTTGCAAAACAAAGTAAAAGATAAATGTCACTTTAGATCTTTGAAAACCATTTAACTTTCTGGCTTAACAGAAAGCAGCTGATGACTCATCTCTGCTTTTGCCTTCAGTCTGTGATAGTAGCACACATCATGGGAGCCTCTGGAAATTTCACTGTAGACCCATGAGAGAATGAGGGCCAAAAAGCCAATAATGTCTTAGAATACCTTTTGAAAACATTTTGATCTTGGAAAACCCCTTCATGGGACTCGGGGTCTCCCCAAGGTCGCTCCCACCCCCACACTTGGGGAACTACAACTCTAGACCTAAGGAGTTCATCATCAGGAATGAAAGAAATGAAATGTGCCTGTGTTTTGACTGATATTCTAAGTGGTATGTCACACTCTTCATATATGAATGGAGGCCTCAGAATACCTTGGTTCTACCATTATCTGTGACTTAGTCACCAATAGAATCAGGGGCATTTTCAGGTCACATTACAATTGTTGCAGATAACTAAAATACTACATATAACTCATCATTGCTTTGAAACTTTAGTTGCCACAATGCTACATCTTATCTTCAATATCTTAATAAGAACATTCATTACTTTAAATATTATGATCAATGTGTTCCAATATAATTGCTTTACTCTGCACTTCTGTTTTTAATTTTTAATTTGAAAAAAATTCTGAGAATCTAGTGATGTAACTAGTGGTAGAGTACTTGCATAGTATATGTAAGACTGATGGGATCTGAGAGTTTTAACAATTAGACTGTGAAGACGTCCTTTATGTAGAACCCTGTTCTAGAAAGTTAGACTGCCATAAGAATATCCCTTGACTTTTTGGGGAAGACAGTGTGGCCTCAAAGCAAGCTGAAGTTGGGGAGTGTTCCAAAAATGCAATTGCTGAACCCCAGGTAGGGACCACCTGAGACAGTCAACTAGACTGCCCTCTAGCTTCCCCGCCTACCCTGCTGCTTCAGAACTGCATGGAGTCCTTTAACCTCAACCTCAGTTAGGGAGACCCTCCCCTAGAACCAGTTCTGTCTGCCTTCCAGCCACCCAACCCACTCCACAACCTCAGTCCCAGAGGGAGTCTTACCCCACTCCCAGAGGCAGGCTACTACCCAAAATGCTGTAGAAACTCAGAGTATATTAGGGCCTTAACACCAGATAGGGATCCCCAGTCAGACCTCCACTCCATCCACCTCCATATAAAGACAGTGTAGTATCCTGTACCCTACTCCCACAAAACATTGCCACTGTGACCATAGCCTGTCCTGATGACCTTAGCTCCTGTAAGCCAAAAACCACATATAGAACCTAGCAAGGCCTCCACAGATTTCTGAAGATCAACAGTGGGAATCTTCTAAGAATAAAGAAAGTCTGCTCTTGGAGCTGGAGAGATGGCTCAGCAGACAAGAAATAGCACTGACTGCTCTTCTAGAGGACCCAGGTTCAATTCCCAGCTCCCACATGTTAGCTAACACCTGTCTGTAACTCCAGTTGTAGGGCTTCCCTCACATAGGTATATAGGCAAACAAAACATGAATGAACATTAAATAAAAATAAATTATAAAAAAATAAAGTCTGTTGTTGAGCCCAGAAGTTGCCTCTATCTCTAGCTGATATTAGACTACACAGACTGGCTCCAAAATCAAACCCCAAGCACCATTCAGATGGTCCACAACCTAACAAGTTGGAGTAACAACAAATACAGATCCAAATACTCAACCAAGATGAGACCAGATATCCATAGCAAAAGAGAGAGAAAAAAAACTACCACCAATGCCATAACGCCCAGTGTTTAGGTCTCACCACAAAAGCAGTACATTAATAACCAAGAAAATGTCTCCTCCATAAATTAGCACCTCTACCATTTCTTCTGGGTAATGCAACTTAGCTGATGCATAAGATGGTGTGTTCAAAATAGCTACTCTAAATATGTTCAAGGACTTCACAGAAGATATAAATAAATGCCTAAATGGGGACTGCAAAGACACAAACAGTTGAATGAAATACTGAAAACTATTCAACATATGAATATGGAATTTAATAAAGATAATAAAGAAAAGCTGAAGAAAACTCAAGATGTCAAACAAAAAGCTGAGAGGACACCATCACCAATAGACTATATCAAGTGGAACAGAGACTATCAGGTCTTGAAGACAAAGTAAAGGAATTGGATCACTCAACCAAAGAAAATAGTAAATCTAAAAAATAAACAGTAGAACATTCAGGAATTCTAGAACAGTATGAAAAGACCAAACCAATGAATCATAGGTATAGAAAGCACAAAAAAATATTTTCAAAAAAAATCATAGAAAAATTCCCAAATCAAAGGAAAGAGATGCCTATCTGAGGTACAAGAGGCATACAAAGCACCAAAATAGGAGCAGAAAAGAAACTCCCCACATCACATAATACTCAAACAGAACAAAGAAAGGATATTGAAAGCTATAAAAGGGAAAGACCAAGTCATATATAAAGGCAGGCCCATCATAATAATACCTGACTTTTCAATAAGCCAGAAGACCTAGACTATTATACCCAGTAAAACTATCAATTCTAAACAAAGGAGAAAGAAAAACTTGCTATGATTTAAAAAAAAATGCTAAGATTGGATTAAGAAAGCACGTGCCAGCCGGGTGGTGGTGGTGCACGCCTTTAATGTCAGCACTCGGGAGGCAGAGGCAGGCAAATTGCTGTGACTTCGAGGCCAGCCTGGTCTTCAAGAGCTAGTTCCAGGACAGGACAATAGTTTGCTTATATCCCCAGTATGTATGTGCACAGCTGCAAGTTCAGGTCACAGAGTGTTTACAACAAGCACTCCTCTAGTTTTCAAATAAATGCCCTACATCTTATACACATTTTAGAAAGAGTCCCTTCACAAGTTCTAATAGTTCACGTAATAAACTGGTTTTCTCTGCAAATTTAGTGACCTCAAGTATTAAATAGCCAAAATATTCCTATCACTTTTAAATGCTAATAAAGCTTTCCAAGCACTTCTGAAACAAAACAAAGAAATGGGCAAATAAATGATTACTTCTAAAAGGGGATGTGGGGTGTGTAGGAGACTTGGTTGATTTTTTCTTTAAGTAACAAAGAAGCAGAAGTTGAATATGGAGAGCTAGGGATGTAGCTCATTTGGTAGAGTGCTTACTTAGCATACACAACACCCTGAGTTAAATTCTTAACTTCACCTACAACTGTGCCAAGAAACCCACTTGTAACCACAACTTTAGAGAGCAGGAGGTACTCCCAGAAAGTCATAAATTCAAAGTCATCCTTACTACATAGTAAATGGGATGGCCACCTGAGATACATGAGACCCTGCCTCAATACCTAAATGAATGTATAGACAAATGAGTAACTTAATAAAGAAAGGAAGTGGAGATGGATGGGTGGGGAGATGGGAATGATCTGAGGGGAGTTGTGGGAGGGCAAACCATTGTCAGAATATATTATATGAAATTTTTTAAAATAAAAGTTAAGTATGGCTGTTTAGAAAAATCTTTTTTTTATCTTCAAAAGCAACCACCTGTAAATCCTGCTGCTGTTCCTTTCGATATTTTTCTCTTTATCTCTAACAGAAATAAAATGCTTTGTGCAGTCGTTTCTACCTATCCGTACCCTACAGGACTTAAAAGCCCATACTTACCTTCCTCATTCAGATATGGCCCAGTTCTGGCAGGTTAGTAGCTGTATACTAATTCTTTCCCACCCTTTTTAACCTTGCCCTTAATCCAGTTGACACATAGCTGGTCCTTGTGAGCTGATCACCTTCATGGCCTCATGCCTGACTGTTCACCTGGAGATCTATTACCACTGTCTGGGCGTTTCCTTCATGCAGCACTTATTTTGAAGGCCTTATATCCTAGATGCTGTGTTGTTCTTTTTGTTTACTTTCTCTTGGAGAGTGATAAAGGATGTTTTCAGTAGCTCCCTGAGAAAGAATACATGGCAAATGAAGTTTGGGGAACTTTGTCTTGAATTGTCTTTCATCTACTCTGATGCCTATTTAGTAGTTACGGTTTTATAGGTTAGAAAATGTTGTTGTTTTGTTTTCATAATTTTGAAAATACAGTTCTGTCTTTTCAATATTGCTACTGAGAATTTGAAAGCCTTTCTGAGTTCTAATTGGTTGCTTGGTTTTTTATAAGAAAATTGTAGAATTTCCTTTGCACCCAGCGCATGGACCTTCATGGGCAGTGTGTCTTTGTCAAAGACAGCTTTCCTACCTCATGGACTCTTTCCAATTTGGAAAGTTGGGCTGTATAGTTCTGGGAAATTTTCCCAAATCTTTTCTTATTTCCTTACCACAATTTCTATAATTAAAGATGTTTTACATTTTTATTTTGTGGTGCTAAGGATCAAACTCAAGACCTTTTGAATACTAGGCCAGTATTCTATCATCCAATTAGGCTTTTTGTTGTTGTTGTTTAGTAATGTTGGTTTTTGTTTGTTTTGAAATACTATCTCTTGTAACCAAGACTGGCTTTGAACTCCTGATCTTCCTGTCCACACCTCCTAAATGCTGGAATTATAGGCCTTTTACAAAAGTAACCTAATTATTTTTGTTGTTGTTTTGTTTTTATTGATTTTTATTGAGCTCTACATTTTTCTCTGCTCCCCTCCCTGCCTCTCCCCATTTTTGTTGTTTTTTTTTGAAACAGGGTTCCATGTAGAATAAGGTTGGCCTCAAATGTGTAGCCAAGGTTAATCTAAAACTCTTGATCCTCCTGTCTGTCATCAAATGTTAGGATTACAAACATGAATCACCTTAGCCAATGATCTCAGTGCCTTTTATTTATAACAAGCTTTGCTTGTTCTTGATACACATCAGGACTGTAATTTTCAGTAACTTGGGGTCTTTTTTCATGAGCTGGTCAAATTCACCACAGAAGAATAGCCTGTTACTGGCATTGGGGGAATGGGATGGAGTTGAGAGCTCAAGCTTTCAAATGCAGTTTTGACAGAATTGCTTAATGGACCCTTGGTTCAGACTCTGCTAACAGTATGGAAGTGAAGATCCAGGGTCTGACTTTGGTCATGCTTACAACCAATCTTCACCACTCTACAAGCCCTGAAAATTTCTGGGATAAGATAAGCCCCCTTCCAGCTATCTCTTCTGCAAGCTTCAAATTCTGGTGAGATTTGCTGTATAAGTTACCATGCATCCTTCTACTGGGTGTTGCTGTTGGTATTCTCACTCCTCTTTGGATTTTATTGTGCCTTTAAAAATCCCTTATAGTAGGTTGGACAGTGGTGGCACACACCTATAATTCCAGCACTCAGGAGGCAGAAGCAAGCAGACCTCTGTGTTCGAGGCCAGCCTTGTCTATAGAATGAGTTCCAGGAAAGTCAGGACTGTTACACAGAGAAGCCTTATCTCAAAAAAAACAAAAAAGTTTCTTAGTATAATTTTAGTGAATATTTAGGCATTTGCAGAGCTAAATATGTGTATTTAGTGTGCTTCCTTCAACCAGAAATTGAAGTTTTTAGTGTAGGCTGTCTCTATTATCATTTTAATGTTCATGCAATCCAAAGGCCTCCAAATATTTCTATAGAAGATTTGTAGGGGTCTTTGTTCATATATTCCTCCCAAGTCAAATCTAATGGGAAGTAGTTTTGTACCCTTTTTTTCTTTTTCATTAGATTGTACATGAAACCCTTGATTCAAACTGTAAAATAATGAGTATGCTTATAATAATAGTTAAAATTTATGAAACATTAGACACTGTTCTAATTATGGCCCATGTTTTTTTTTAATTTAAATTTATTTATTTATTAAGGATTTCTTCCTCGTCCCCGCAACCGCTTCCCATTTCCCTCCCCCTCCCCCGATCAAGTCCCCCTCCCTCATCTGCTCGAAGAGCAATCAGGGTTCCCTGACCTGTGGGAAGCCCAAGTACTGCCCACCTCTATCCAGGTCTAGTAAGGTGAGCATCCAAACTGCCTAGGCTCCCACAAAGCCAGTACGTGCAGTAGGATCAAAAACCCACTGCAATTGTTCTTGAATTCTCAGTATTCCTCATTGTCCGCTATGTTCAGCTAGTCCGGATTTATCCCATGCTTTTTCAGACCTAGGCCAGCTGGCCTTGGTGAGATCCCAATAGAACATCCCCATTGTCTTAGTGTGTGGGTGCACCCCTCGTGGTCCTGAGTTCCTTGCTCGTGCTCCATCTCCTTCTGCTCCTGATTTGGACCTTGAGATTTCTGTCCGGTGCTCCCATGTGAGTCTCTGTCTCCTTTCATCGCTTGCTGAAGGTTAATATTCCTGAGGATGCCTATGTGTTTGTCTTTGGATTCACCTTCTTATTTAGCTTCTCTAGGAACATGAATTATAAGCTCAATGTCCTTTATTTATGGCTAGAAACCAAATAGGAGTGAGTACATCCCATGTTCCTCTTTTTGGGTCTGGCTTACCTCACTCAGGATAGTGTTTTCTATTTCCATCCATTTGTATGCAAAATTCAAGAAGTCCTTGTTTTTTACTGCTGAGTAATACTCTAATATGTATATATTCCATACTTTCTTCATCCATTCTTCCGTTGAAGGGCATCTAGGTTGTTTCCAGGTTCTGGCTATTACAAACAATGCTGCCATGAACATAGTTGAGCATATACTTTTGTTGTATGGCCCATGTTTTATCTTCTTTAACTTTCAGCAGACCTAGAAATTCAATATCGTTGTTCCTCCATTATAAATAAAGAACTGGAGGTACAGAGAGATTAAAGAGCCTGCCCAAGGCCACCTAGCAAATTAATGGCAGAGTCAGAATTTGAGCCCAGTCTGGTCTAGAGCACATTTTATTTTAAACTTAACTACAATATACATAATGCTACTAGTTTGTACATTTTAGAGTAACTCAAAGTGATGCCCCCAAATATGTTACAGAAGTCTCTAAACTTTAGTGGACCACTTGTCATAATTTCACCAAGGTATACCTCTTTATCACGTGAAGCCCACTGAAATTTGATACAATGTGAGGAAATTCTATTTTTGGTGTTTTGAAAAAGGGGTCTTGCTATGTAGCCCAGGACAGCTTCAAACCCACCGTATAGTCAAGATTGACCTCATACGGTAATCCTTCTGTGAATATGAGTAAAATTACACCAGGCTGTGGGTGGGTTTTTTCCTTTATTTTTGGGAATACATGAGGAAGTTATTTTTTTTTTTTGAGGCAGAGTCTTGCTATGTACCCAAGATTGCCCTCCAGTCTACATCTTCCCACACACAGCTTCAATCTCTTGAATGCTGAGATTATAGATATGCACCACATACTTGACGGAGGGAAATTTCATTGTTGTATGTTGGGGATGATGAATATATACATGCCATGGTGCATATGTAGAAGCCAGGAAAGACAATTTCTAGAAATCACTTCTCTCCTTTTACCTTGTTGAAGTCGGGTCTCCCTTGCTGTTTGCCACCAGGTTAGCCGATCTGCAACTTATCTGCATTCTATTTCAAAGTAGGGTACTAGAGTTACAGATGCATGACTCCACTTTTTACGTGGGTTCCAGGAATCAAACTTCTGTCACAAGGCTCCCTGCTGTGCCATCTTTTGAATGTTAATTTTTTTATGTGTATGAAGTTTTTTTGCCTGCATGTATATTTGTGCAGCATATGCATGCCTGGTGCCCATGGAGGCACCTCTGGAACGGGACTAGTTCTAGATTCCCATATGGGTGATAGGAATCAAACTTGGGTCTTCTGGAAGAACAGCCAGCAGTATTAACCTCTAAGCCATCTTGCCAGCGCATCCTGCCTGAAAAATTTTGAACTGTTTACGAAAGAACTGGTTGGTATTGAGTTAACTGCATACAACATGATTTTCATTGCATGAAATGAATGTAGATTGGTCACTTAACATAAAATTGTAAGAAATACAAGGGATAAAACATGCCAGTACTTTAATTAAGATTCAATATTAATAATAACTTGCTGATTATTAAAAGCAACAAAAGATTTAGCTGTTTTAGAAGAACTTAGATTTTGGTTATTAGTCAGTCACCTTAATTTTTTAAAAAAATGGCATTGCTGTTAGGCCATTTTTTATGGTTTATTTAACTTTAATTTTATGTGCATTGGTGTGAAGGTGTCAGATCCCCTGCAACTGGATCGTCAGACAGTTGTGATCTGCCATGTGGGTGCTGGGAATTGAACCCAGGTTCTCTGGAAGAGCAGTCAGTTCTCTTAACCACTGAGCCATCTCTCCAGCCCCTGTTAGGCCATTTTTACCACAGATTAAACATTGACTGACTTATTTTATTTTAGACTGAGTCATACCAGGTTACTAAAGCCCTAAAATAAGTAAGTATGTTCTAAGCATTGGATAACCATTAGAACTTGTTTAGAACCGAGACCCACGTAAAACATGTTGACTCCTTCTTTCCTGTATCACTGAGAAGATACATGTGCCATTAAAGCACTGAAGTTACAACGTCTATACAAAGAAACATGCTGGCAAAATGACAAGAAGCAGATTCAGTGAAATCTGTTTGGTCCCAAATTATGACTCTTGTTTTATATGCTCATCTTTTGCAAACAGCCTTTCTTTTTTTAACAGAATGCATCTTGATTTGATTTGACCCATACATCAGGCAGTTATGCTACAGTAAGGATTTTGCTGTACACTTGTTTACAAAGTGTACATCCTGCATGTAAAGGAAATATGGAAAATAAAAGTGAAAACAGCTTAAGAATGCTTTCACTGATGTTAATCAAGGGGCAACTGCTGCTATTACCCACGTATTGTCATATGGCTAAGCAGGGCCACAGGACCCTGGAACAAGAAGAGTCATACTGGGAGTGGTGCTGCCTCTGGTTAGGTGAAAAGCCACTTTGGCAAGTAGAATAAAATGTACCAAGTTGGGTGAGATTGCAAGGGACATTGTGCCTCTTGAGTTTGGAATGGGAAAATGAGCTACACCCCACTAATACCATGCACTATGAAAAGAGATCTTGACCCTGCATTTTTTTCCATTTCTTTCCCTATTAGATGGTAATTTTCCTTTAGGAATTCTGGTTTCTCTGTTATATCCATTAATAGGGAGATGGAAAGGGAGTCGCAAATTAAAATCATTTTACTGTAAGTGTGGATGCCTTTTCAACTCTGTATTTCCCTTTGTAGAACTAAGTCAGAAAATCATTCAAGTGAAGACTATGCATTTTGATGTTAAGAGATTCCACTCTTACAGGATAGACAACCAGTTAACAACATGAAATGAGGTGGTGATGGTTTTTGAAATGAAATAATGTTTGATAGAACTTCAAGTTTCTCTCTGAACCCTGACCATACTGTAGACACCTTAGGAGGAGGGGAGTTTCTGTCAAGCACAGGATTATACAGGGAAGAAAAATTAATCTAAATACTAAGGGAGAAGCCTGTGTTCTCTTGCATGATATTTAGCAGCAAGAGCAAGGAGAGGGATGTTTCTTTCTTTGTGTAATGTGCAGTAGTTACAATAAACACAAGATTTCCAAATCTCAGAGGACTCTCTTGACAGTTGCTTGATAACAGCTTTTTTCATTCCATAGTTTTGACAGTTTGTGTGTGTTGCCATATCTAGTGTAAACTAAAACATCACTGTCATTCTGCTTTTCTTTTGTATGTGGCTCTTTTTTTTTCTGTCTTTAGGATAATGAAAAAGATGGGCTTTTCACTTGTAGACTAGAGTAAGGCAAGTTGTGTGTGGAGATTAACGTGTGTTTATAAGTTTTGAAAGATTCAAGTTGACAGCAGAACACTGCTTTAAATAATTTTTTCCATATTGCCTCAGTAAAATTATTGGTGGGTTGTGTACGTTTTCTCTTAATCGTTTGATAAATAGCAAATCTTAGGCATCTGTGAAGGGACCTATATTATTTATCAGTGGTTACTGAAAAACCAGTGATTACAATAAACACCTCTAGTGCTCCTGGCTCTGCAGTCTTAGATGACAAGTAACCAGCCTGTGCCTTTTGCTTTTGTCAACATTTTGTCCTTCCCTGCCTCATTGCTCTTCTATCTCAAGGATGTTTGCTTCCCTCTCCATCCCTCTTGCTTCTGGGTTTATGTTTAAAATGCCTTACTGCTTTAATTCCACAAAACAGTATATCGTTGGTGTTGTTTATTTACCTTGTCTTTCTTTTTCTCAGTAAATGTAGGACTTAAAGTGCATCTGCATATGGGAGAGACTGCAGAGTAGGTAAGGGGCTTGGAGCATGAGTCAGGATCAGAGCAGTGTTTTCTCATCAAATACTAACTCTTATCCTCCAATCTAGGAAGGGGACACCTACACACACACACCCCAGCAACCTCTGAGTTGTAGAAATCTCCATGAGGTTATTTTGCCATCAAACCGAGTTTGCTGTAGCGTAGCAAAGTTCCCAATACCGTCATCTGGCATGTTACAGACAAATTCCAATTACTTTCTACTTCGAGCTATTGTTAAACACTACAAGCTAGCTGACAGTAAAATTATAAATACAGGTGTTGTCACACTACACTATAATCAGAATTTTAATTTGAATTTTCATTTGTAAAGCCTTTTTTTTCCACGTGAAAATAGGAATAGAATTAGTTTTATTGACAGTAAAAAGACATTTTGAAAGCTTCCTAAATCATTACCTGTATTTAGCAGGAGGAAAAATTGTATATGTCCATGTAAAAAGAAGAGTTTTATTATCACATATTTACTCATTATATTTGGTGGTAAATAAAACGGGGAAGACGTGTTTGACATATGATTGATGGAACTCACTGGGTTTTTGCTTCATCAGAACAATAGACAGACATAAATATATATTTTGCTTTTGTTTTGTTCGGCTGTTACCAATGCAGACCTGTAGACAAAATCTTCTAGCAAATTAAGTAAGCCTGTTGGGAGTCTGCATGCAATGCTATAAACTTTTTATTTGACAATTTTCTCTTCTCACCCAGATTCCTCATCTGTGGAACTCTTCCCCCCTCCCCCCTTTGCGTGGTGGTTGGAGTAGGTTCCCCCTTCTCAAGTCCCTTTTTTCCCTCAAGGCATTTAGTGTCGTGTCTGCCAGATTTCAGTGATGAGCAGCGAATTGCTTTTAAAGTGGGCATTATGCCAGTTCAGCAGCACAATGGAAAACCAATCTTCCACCATTCTACTTTTGATGCTGTTATTGTAGCATTTTAGATAACTGCTGCCACAAAAAAAAGAAAGAAAGAAAAAAAGATGTGCTCAATTGCTACCAGTTAGTCAAGTTAAATCCAGAGTAGCATTAAAATTACTCTGAAAACTGTTTGTCAGAGGTCATGTGCCGTCAGTGGCTGCCGCGCATAGGATGGATATTCTGTTCTGGTGGGGGTTTTCCCCTTTATTATTACTGTGACTGACCAGCTCTCTAAATAGCCCTTCACTACCTGTTTACTTATTGTCTTCACCTCCCTGTTGAAAAAATGTGTCAAGCAGAAATGTTGAAAAGTTTCTTTAAAGTGCTGGAAATAGCAGGAGAGTGAGTTGTTCAGGGTGCTAGAGTTTGTACAGTGTGAAAGCAAAAAAAAAAAAAAGTAGGGGAAAGCAGGAACATAATTCTCTGGTTTCTATAGCAAGATTACTGTTTTCTTCTTTTTATCTTCACTTTTCAACCACTGGGTTCACTATTCTACCTTTTTTTTTTTTTAATCGCACAAGTGGAATTTATCCTTTCTCTATCTCAAGTCCCCTCCCCCTTTTGCTGGCTTTGCTTGTGAATGAAAGGGATGTCTACAGTGGCCATAGGACAGACGGCAGCTGTGGATGTTGTATTTGATGTATTTTGGAGAGAGTCATATTTTAGGCCAATAGATGAGCTATTTAGAGGATGGCAGTAACATTCTTGAAGCCTACTTCAATTCTTCAGAATTTAGACTTCCAAATTACACAAATAGCTCTAATGTCTGCTATAAATAATTAATGATTTATTGGCTGCATTACAGTGATAATAAAAGCAGCTCAGTCTTCTGAACTGCATTTCTTCTCAAGAATATGTCTCTTTATGCTCATATGGTGGCTTGCAAATTTTTCTGTCTCAGTCATGTATGTAGGGACATCAGACATTAAGCCCCATGGAGGCAGGCCAGGTGTGTGTGTGTGTGTGTGTGTGTGTGTGTGTGTGTGTGTGTGTGTGTGTGTTTGTCCATTCCTGTATTCCCAGGCCTTAGAACAGTATCTGACATGTAATAGACATTCAACAAATATTTCTTGGATAAAGCAACAGTTCAAGCTTCTGTGTGTTAAAGAATGATATATTTACTTACCTATGGCTCTTTCTCTCCAATTCAAGTGCTAACCTGTGAGAAATACAGGTTAGATGTTAGATACATGTTTCCCTCCTAACCATTTGACAAATTATGCAAGACACTCAGAACACTAAATATTTGGTTACTTCATGATGGAAATAGGAATAGAATAACTCCATGGTGAGTATCATGGAGTGTCTATAATATCTAACACACTTGCACATGAGTGCACATATACCAGATAAAAGAGTGTGATGATGTGATACTTTTACTATTCATAACTATAGTGAACGTCATTCACTTACACCATCTAAGTAAGCCCTTTGTACAGCTCATCCTATCAGTGGGCAAAGATTGCCTCTGTGGTGGCATACATGTGTGAAATCAGTTAGGCCCCTCAGTATCTAACTTTCCCTCTTCTTTGGAATTATGGCTTATGCATTTCTACACACCATCTACTACTATCTCTATTGAAGTTCCATGCTCCCATCTGCAAAATGAAGCCTAGAGACTGTTTAACAAGGTCAGACCTAGGCTTTAGAAAATTTTATAACTTAATCAAGAACTGTACAGTGTGAGACACACAGTGCTCTTCTTTTAATCATTGAGTCACAAATGTGACACAGCTTTAAATGGATAGCAACAATTTGCCAAACAATAAGATCCAGTTTATAATTAGCTTTGAACTAAGCATAAAGAAGTTACCTTGGGCTAGGGATATAGCTCAGCTAGTGTGGGAAGTCCTGTATTCAATCCCAGTCACACATGAAGAAAAGAAATAAATCTATATGTTAAGGATGATAAGAGTGAAAATGCACAGTAATATAGGGATTCATCCTTGGCAGCTAAAAATGTGCATATTAGCCATCACAACTAGGGATGTTGAGTCTCTCTGAGCACTTACATACTCTATCAGAAGAGTGCCTTGATAGAAGCTTCTATTTTTTTTTTGAGAAAAAAAAATTTCTGCCTCCTCCCAGCCTCCCACTTCTCTCCTCCTCCCCCCACTCCCCCTCCCTCTCAAGTCTGAAGAGCAGTCAGGGTTCCCTGCCCTGTGGAAAGTCCAAAGTCCTCCCCCCTCCATCCTGGTCTAGGAAGGTGAACATCCAAACTGGCTAGGCTCCCACAAAGCCAGAACATGTAGTAGGATCAAAACCCAGTGCCATTGTCCTTGGCTTCTCAGCAGCCCTCATTGTCCACCATATTCAGAGAGTCCGGTTTTATCCCATGCTTTTTCAGTCACAGTCCAGCTGGCCTTGGTGAGCTCCCAATAGATCAGCCCCACTGTCTCCGTGGGTGGGTGCACCCCTCTTGGTCCTGACTTCCTTGCTCGTCTTCTCCCTCCTTCTGTTCCTCATTGGGACTTTGGGAGCTCAGTCTGGTGCTCCAGTGTGGGTCTCTGTCTCTATCTCCATCCATCGCCAGATGAAGGTTCTTTATTTATGGCTAGAAACCAATTATGAGTGAGTACATCCCATGTTCATCTTTTTGGGTCTGGGTTACCTCACTCAAGATAGTATTTTCTATTTCCATCCATTTCCATGCAAAATTTGAGAAGTCATTGTTTTTTACCGCTGAGTAGTACTCTAATGTGTATATATTCCACACTTTCTTCATCCACTGACTGGGAGAAGATCTTCACCAACCCCGCAGCAGACAAAGGTCTGATCTCCAAAATATATAAAGAACTCAAGAAACTAGACTTTAAAATGCTAATTAACCCAATTAAAAAATGGGGCACTGATCTGAACAGAGAATTCTCAACAGAAGAAGTTCAAATGGCCAAAAGACACTTAAGGTCATGCTCAACCTCCTTAGCGATCAGGGAAATGCAAATCAAAACAACTTTGAGATATCATCTTACACCTGTCAGATTGGCTAAAATCAAAAACACCAATGATAGCCTCTGCTGGAGAGGTTGTGGAGGAAGGGGTTCCCTCATCCATTGCTGGTGAGAATGCAAACTTGTGCAACCACTTTGGAAAGCAGTGTTTCGGTTTCTCAGGAAATTTGGGATCAACCTACCCCTGGACCCAGCAATACCACTCTTGGGAATATACCCAAGAGATGCCCGATCATATGACAAGGGCATTTGTTCAACTATGTTCATAGCAGCATTATTTGTAATAGCCAGAACCTGGAAACAACCTAGATGTCCTTCAATGGAAGAATGGATGAAGAAAGAAGCCTCTTTCTAAACAGCAGATAAAAGGCTTAAGCTTTACTGTAAGGGTTATACATTTCTTTGAGAAGAGTGTGGAATGTAAAACACGACCTTTCCTAATGTAGTCTATCTCTATCTCCATACCTTTTAACCATTGCCTAATAGCAACCAAAAAACAACCTGAAGGATTAGAGTTTTTATTAGAGAAAATTTAAACACATATAAAGCAAAACAATTTTACATTATCGGCCGACCACACCACCGTTTTACACCCACAGAAAAGATGGAGTGTGTTTACTCTAGCATGCTATATTAACACTAAATGACATTCTAAACGCTTTCAGTTACCCAAACCAAAACAGAAATCTTGTGTGGGTATGCTTAGGAGACCTTTGTGACGTTTGGAGGGGTTTTGTTGTTTGTTTACTTGTTTTTAGATGTTTCATAGGGGCTGGTCAAGGTGGCCAGTGCCTGTAAGCATATAATCCCAGGGTTTGAGAGGCCATTGCAGGAGGATCATGAGTTTGAGGCTGGGCTGAGTTATCTAGTGAGATCCTGTCAAGGGAAAAAAGTAGCAAACAATACATTAAAAGGTTTCTCTTTTTGTCCCTTTACAAAGAGGATTTAGAGAAAGGATAAAGATAAACTAAATGTTTAGTCTTACAGAAAGCCTCTTTGGTCTTCTTTTCTGTATGAATCTAGTGATTCTTTCTAGCTTATAAAATTGTTGTTATGATTTTTTAAAAAAAATAGTCTGTTTCTTCAGAGGTTTTCTGTTTGGTTTGTTTTGTTAGAGGTAATGTTTGTTATTGAGGCAGGGTCTGGCTGTGTTGCTAGGGTGGTTTTGAGCTGCATCATGAGATCCTCCCACTTCAGCCTTCTGAGCAGCAGGATCTTTATGCACACAATGCTACATTGAGCTAGGAGTTATATCATTTGGACCTTCTTTACCAGAGATTGGTAGACTTTTTGTATATAGGGTCTGTTGGTGAAATCTCCAGCTTTCATGACCAGATAGTCTCATTACAGTTTTTCATTGTCACCATTGTAACTATAGACAAAATAAGCATAATGAGTATGGTGTATTCCAATAAAACTTTATTTGACGAAATCATAGTTTGTTAGTCTTTGCTCTATAATGAGAAATATGAATCATAAAATGTCAAATATCTTATTGCTTGAAGTAAATAACCCCTCATTTTGGGAGTCACTCAATATGTCAATGCTAGGCCAGGCTTACAAAAGAAGAATCCTAAGGGAGAGCCATGTCTTTCAAGAGACAGCCACTTTCTTTAGCAGTTTGCTACATCCAAATTAAGTTCACCTAGACTTGAATTTATCAGTGGCTTCACTGAGGCCACCTATTTCCAAAAGCCCCCAGCCTTCATTACTAAGGAACCTTGATATTAATTGTGGTGGAGAACAGATGCCAATATTAAAGTAGCTAAATAAAGTGGAATGCTATTCCCTATTACCTCCTCTGAACAAACCTTAAATTTTAAGAAAGAGACAGAGTTGGAAAGAGAAGGGCCGTGACTTTGGTCATCAGCCAGTTAAAGTTTCAAGCTATCTGGTCAATTCTGATGAAGTCAGTGGAGAATCCTGTTTGAAGTGTTGCCAATCTATCCTGGGGTGCAATTCACTACAGTCCTCAGATTTCCAAGAGAAAAAAAAGTCCACTGGTTTAATAGAAGAATTTATATCTGGGAGATCACCATGCATTTGAAGAAGGTAAAGAGTCTTAACTTTAATCTAAGTGGTGATAGCGCAGGCCTTCAGTTCTAGCACTCAGGAGGCAGAGGCAGGTAAATCTCTGAGTTGAAGGCCAGCCCTGCAGAAAGTGTTCCAGGAGAATCAAGGTTCACAGGGAAATCCTGTCACAGGGAGGGTGGGGGAAAGAGTGCTAACCTTGACATCCTGAAAACACTGTGTGTTTTTTCAGGTGAAATACATCCATGAAGTCTGAAGACTACAGGCATGTAATGAGTTGTCCCCAAAGCTTGTTGCTTCATTGCAGCACTTCACTTCTGTGAGAAAGAAATCTGAACATGGATTAACTGAGAAAGTAGTATTTCAGACTTCATGGATAGTTCTCTAATTAGCCGATTGCCTTCTCATTCCTTTATTTTTATGCTAACTATTGAATGCAGAACCTTACATATTCTAAGAAAATATTTGATTATTGAGTTATATCATTACCTCCTTTTTGTTGTTGTTGTTTGGTTGGTTCCCTGTTTGTTTTGAGACAGGATCTTGTCATGAACTTCGTGCTGATCTTGAACTCATGATTTTCCTGCTACAACCTCCTGAGGGCTGGGATTACAGGCATATGTGTACCCACCCACCTCTTAATATTTAGATTATATCTGATGAGTCAGATCACAGATCATATCCATTTTACATAAATGTTAAAGTCAATGCAACCCAAAAAAATGGATCTGGTACAGCTTTTGCCTTCATAGTTTTTCCTTGAATAATGGGTTTAATGATAAGCAGTCATTTAAATGTCTGCTTGTGACATCTTCTATTTCCTTTCATTATTTTGCCAGAATAGCAGTTGGGTTTAAATTAATAAAAGTGGGATTTGTTTCCTCCACGAAGAATGTGTCTCCTCATTTGGGGGTATAACATCTCCTATGTGCATAATACACAGGTAAAGAGAGGGATTGTGTACCACCCATGATCAAATAGAACCTGAGAAAAACTGAGGGCTCCTAAAATAGTTGAAGCTGTATCTGCTTCCAAAATAGAGAAGAGAGGGCTGGAGAGATGGCTCAGTGGTTAAGAGCATTGCCTGCTCTTCCAAAGGTCCTGAGTTCAATTCCCAGCAACCACATGGTGGCTCACAAACATCTGTAATGAGATCTGGTGCCCTTTTCTGGCCTGCAGGCAGACACACAAACAGAATATTGTATACATAATAAATAAATATTTTTTAAAAAAACAAAATAGAGAAGAGAAAAAGGAGAATGTCAGAGGCGGCTTGGAATACCCTCTATCTGTTATCTCTCTAGAGGATATCTTTGGTTCATACTGGAATAGTAAGGCTCTCACCAAGATCTGTTTCTAGATATTACCTTCACAGGGAACTATAGCCCAACCATGTTTCCAACTATTTACATTGGTCAGAACAATTCCAGGACCCTGAAATGTGCTCTGACTGAGAAGTAAAAAGATCCAGAGGATTGTGTAACAAATAAGGGCAGTCTTGTGTTCTTAGCCTCTGTTCCCATGGTCCAGGAAATGTAAAAGCCATTCCCTGGGTGTCCCTTTTTCACACATTTGCTACACTCTTAACACCTTTTCTTCCTCCAACCTATGATAGATGATTATTTATGGCTGGAGCCATAGCTTTTACTGCCTAGCTATTATCATTCATTGTCATTGGCTAACATTTGTCAAACATTAACAGGGGCTCAAAAACTACCAAAGCACTCTTAATCTTTCAACCTATACATTCATTAAGAAAAGAAAAGGTAAACAGAGGCTTGGCATTCAGAAATGAGTCCAGAATTTGATTCCGAAGCCAATCCCTAGTTATTTGGTATATGTATTACATAAGTATTCCCCCACACACAACCTCTGCTACCTTTT